>NW_009912370.1:28798-39327 GCF_000696875.1 Nestor notabilis
CCATTTGTTTGCAACATCTCCTTGGCCCCTGGAGAGCACTGCAGACTCATCCTGAACTCCAGTGGGTTCACACCCTGGTACACATCAGGGACAGAGCAAGAAGAGCAAGACAGAAAAAGAACAGTGGGGGAAAAATATGATTTTGAGGAGAGAAGGACGCCAGCACAGATGAAGAGAGAAGATCCCTGCTGAGTCATCGGGTGACACAGCTTATCAACATGAAGGGCAAAAATCAGAAGCTGCATCCCAGGACTAGGCACTCCACCCACACGGGGGTACTGGTTAAAGCCCTCAAAACAGCCTTTAAAAGCAGCAATTCCAGGGCCCCAGTGCCCTCTTGGCCTTCAGAATTTACAGAAAGTAAAGAGCTGAAGTACCTCTATTAACTTGTCCTGGACTGCTGGAAATACCTGACAAACAGCCAGGACTATGTCACCAGGACCCAGAGAAAGAAGCTTAACAAAAGATGCACAAGCTTAAGACAGCATCTAATGTTCAGTTCCTTTAAGCCCTCCATGCTCTTGCAGCAAACGCTCTTGCATGTGAACACTTCAGAGAAACATTCCCTTGATTCTTCAAAGCTGATCACCTAAAGATTTATGTCAGGCCATGAAATCAGAGTGACAGAATTGTCCTGTTCCAGAAGAAAATTCTAGAGGTTAATCCATGGCAACCCAGGGCAAAAAGTCTAAAGATAAAGCAGTGCCCAGCAAACCCTTCCCTAACCTGTCAGCCCTTTCCCTCATTACTTCTTTGACTCATTTGCCCCATGACCCTCCATCAAGCTTCAGGCCCACCATGGCAAGAGGACACTTTACTTCTAGGCAGAGCTTCAATTGTTCCTATCAAGCTTCTACATTGACCATAAAAAAACCACAATTACCCAAAATCTTGCCAGAGGACTCCAGCCTGCAGCTTCCATTTGAGAAGGTTCCTCATGGATCTCTCATAGTGTTCTGAGGACCACCACCTGCGTACCTCTATAAGGATGATACAGCAATGACACAAGCCTGGTGTGTGCTTCAAGTAACATTAAAATCAAAACCAAACTTGGAAAGGTGTGCTGCACTGCCATACAGCTCTATGACCACAGCTGTTATGCTTCACCTAAGTACAGAAACTGCTGCTGCTGAAGAAATGAATCAAGAAAAATGGATTAAAGAGAATAAGCAATAGTGCTTGAGGATGTTCTCAAGTGCCATCCGATTCTTAAGCGCAGCCACTCCAGCAAGCACACAAGTACTGAGTTGGGCTGTTTTCAATTAGCAGGGTCCTCACATCGTAACTACCAGCATCATCTCAAACTAATTGCTGAAAATGGTTTAATGTGGACTAAGTGTAGTTGTTTCACCCTCTTGTAAACCTTCTTGCATCTGCAAATTGCTTCATATTCAAAAGGGAAACGGGAAAATGAGAAGGGAAAGCTGCAGGTGCAGCAAGTGCTGGTGCTGCCCTGATGCCCTGTCCTGACACTGGAGCTGCAGCACGTCCTCCTGCAGCATCCCTGACAGCCTCTGCCATGAGCAGGTTTTGTGGCCAAGCTGCTCTGTCCTCTGACAACTTCAGCAGCACAAGACTCTCAGAGGATGACATCCTGGAACTCAATAGCTTGCTGTTCTACAAACAAATAGCCATGTCATTGGCCTGAAAGAAAAAACATTGGTGCTGCTTCTATCTGTACTTCAGCCTTTTGAAATAAAATATTGGCTTTTTTCTTTCAAATCCAAACCCCATCAATGAGCCTTTAGGTTTTCATTTCCCATCAAAACCACAACGTGCACAGTGACTCATGCATAAAAGATTGGTAGCAAACTCACGTAATGCTTGTGCAGGTATACTTGATGAATGAGGCTAGAGATTTCCAATTTGTAAAGTTATTATTCCATAAGCACAGTTTGCCATGTAGCAACTGTAAAATTCAGAAATACTTATTCAGATAAGATCTGATACTGATCTTCATCTCATTTCCATTTTGGCAGAGATTTTTAAGGACTTTACCCATTATCTTCTCCCAATTACACTACCAGAGCTCCACCTGTAATGAAGCAAATCCATACTATCTTTGCAAAAGCATGACATTTGAATCCCACTTCCACGTGAATCCTTGAAAAAATGGATACAGCCTATGCAGTGTTAATAACGCAATTATCAGGCAAGCAGCACACTTTTTCTGTGATTTCCTAATTAACGTGACTTATCAACTGCTCATTAATAAAGCAGTTTCCTATGCTTTGACTTGCAGCATAAAGTAAACAAATTTAAGATGCCATTTCCTGCTCCGTCATTTATATCACACTGTTAATTCACACTTGTACTTGTTTTTCCTATTTGTTAGTGCATTTCAGAGAAAACTGTACATCATGATGTGGGAGAAAAGTAATATTAGAAACAAAGCCACAAAAAGTAGATTGGTGGTTATTTGCTATTAAATTATGTACCCCGGATTTTTTTTTTCACAGTACGTGAAACTACAGGCCAGTATTCTGGACAAACTACCTCCTTCCACATCAGTATTTTATTTGCCTTTCTCCAACTGATGCTACAGACAGTTTAATAAATGGTGCACTGCTTAATAAATATATCAGAGGAAAAAGAACATTTGTTTTCATACAAATTAGATCACACATGAACCTACATTAACTGCAGCGTTTAGGGGAAAAAAGGCTTTGGTCCAGTAAATGAGGAGGAAAACAGAATTCCTACTCTTTCTGATGTTAACACCAAGAAACTTCCAGCACAACACATTCTTCTGATTTGCTGTTTCCTGTAAATGCCATCCCATGCTAAATTTTCCAGAGGCAGCAATTTAAATATTCAGCCCTTTGAAATAACATCTCTTCGGTTGTGCAGCTGTCTGCGTCTAAGCACAATATGACTTTGATATGCTCAGTGTTATACCAAGTGGTGTTTTTCAAAGAAAAACAACACACCTTTGCACATTCCTTTCTGACTGAATGTTTAATGCGAGAAAACACTTTCCACTGAACTTCTGTTGAAGGTTGTACAAGCATTTAAAGGCTGTGGAAATAGTTTCCTGTAGTATAGAACCTGCACCACCACAGGCTGACTAATGAGTCAGGGAGTGCTGAAACCCTCAGGTCCCATAAACATCCACTAATGAGATGAAACAAGATCTAAAGTGCTCAAATGTTGGTAAGTACAGAATGTAGCTCACAATGTACTCTTCACAAATCAGTCAAGGGTTGCTATGGCTCCTTAATGAAATGTTATTACGTTTTAAAACTGAAACCAGACATCTGGGGGGTTGGGAGGGAGGAAATGGGAGCAAGTGTTTGAACACCATTGTCTAGGATTCCTTTCATCAGCCAGCTGAATTTGCTTACTTGTCCTGAATGAGTGGATCCATTTCTTCAGCTGTTGCAGGGCCTTGCAATAAAGCCAAGCAGTGTGTGCTGTCTTCCGCTCCCTAGGAAGTAGAAATCTCTGGTCTGGGAGACGAGGCTTCTGTAGAAAATACTACACAAGCTGCTCTTTCCTGGCTGTAAAAGTCTCTTGCCCTCCCTCAATGACAAAGAGCATCCAAAGGATTTGTCGATCGTGAATAAGCCAATATATTCAGCATATTCTCAAAATGACCAGTCAGATCTTAGAATATGTAAGCACTAAAGTGCTGAGAATCACTTGTGCCATACTAAGCACGGATGCGAAAATATTTATTTTAATGTTCTTTATATGATACCAAATATGACAGGCAGGCAGGCACGCAGGCAGACAGGCAGATAAATAGATAGGTAGGTAAGTAGGTAGGTAGATAAGATTAATATATGGGCTTACATAGATATACATACATATATACATGTGTATATATGCACACAAACATATATAGAAGATTTGAGTGAAAGACAAGAATGGGTCTAGCTCCAACTACAGAAATCCCTAAGATTTCCTACCTCCTGGTAAACACTGACTTTTTAAACAATGCCCAGCATACACACAGCTATTTCCCTCCTGAGTTACAGAGCAATCACTGTACTATGAGCTTCAATAAGAACTAATATTCCAGCTCTGGCATTAGGAGTGACTCTGAAATCATTTGTCTGGAGAGTAATGGGTTAACCTAAAGCCACGAGATACCAAGAAGCACACTTCCTTGAGTGAGTCTTGGAAACACTTCTCTAAACGCACCCTTTTAAAATTTCTTTTCAGAGGATAAAATGGGGGAGGATCACGCTGACAAAGATTAAATGAGCTGACATTCACCCTTCAGCACTCCGGGATGTGGAAGCCTGCTGCTGGCACTGCATATCAACACCACACGTGGGCAGCAGGCGCAGCCCCCAAGGACAGCTTTGAGAACAGATCCCATCTTTCTTAAAAAACAAGCACACAAATATATATCAATTTTACATTTGATTCAACTTAAATCAGTTCCACTGAATCAATTTAATTCTCCTGCTCATCTCTTCTGCCTTACCTGTGGCAACACCTCCAGCCTGAGCCCCCTCTCCCCCGTGGGGACATGACTTCAGATCGTGCATCGCTATTTCCTTTTGAAGGTCCCTGTTTTCCAAACTGGGGATAGTTTTAATATTTCACACTACCTTCTGCTGGCAACTGTGGCAATAGTTCTCGAGCGGAAAATTTTAAAAATGGAGAATAGAGCTGTACAGTTCATATGCCCGACGGCTACTCCCAGGCTTGCAGAGCCTACAAATGGCACAACGCGGCCTGTGCGCACAGCTAATGACCATCAGCCCGAACTGCAGGACGGGGTTTGAATACCTCCATATCAATCTTTCTGGCTGCTGAATCAATTGAATCAATACATCAGAGCAGAGGCCCAACCCACTTCTTATTAGAGTCAATGAGATATTTCTTACATTAATGACTGAACTTCCCCTAAAAATACTTGAGTTGGACACAAAACAAGCAGATGACTTCCTATGGCCCATGTTTTCCTGGACATCATTTTAGGGTACACTGGTGACTTCTTCCAACCTAAAAACTTGCATATAACTTCAGCATTTAAATGTAAATGTGAAATTGTAAAACATATCATTCATCCTACTCAGCAGGACCTGGCTCTCAGGTGATGGGCAGCAACCGACCATCAACGGCAAATGTGATAACACAACATTTGCAGGAAGAATAACACATCAGCATCTGATTAGACATGAACATACAGCTTCCTGGGGGAAAAGTTCTGCATGAAAACAAGCAATAGAGTACGCAGAGTGAGGAATCAGTTTTGCCACTCAAAACTTGTAAACAAAGTAGATTGGATTAAAATCAGCTTTACTTTATTAATGTTACTATTTACTTCCTCTAATTACAGTGTTTACATCATAAAATGCTATGCATGGATTGCAACATTTTAAAAGGATAAAGAAAATAAGGTTTGCATGTATGTGAATATATATATATATACACATGCTCTAATTATCTTTAAGTCATTCAAATACTGATCTCAACAACCTAGTACTAGAAAACTGAGGTTGATACCACAGTTCTGTCACCAGTAGTCCCAGAGTAATTTACATTTCTATGAGGGGAAAAAAAAAAAAGGGGGGGTGGGAGGGGAGGAAACCCACACTGAAAGACTCAAAGTGATTTCAAAGTAAGTGATTCAGATATTATGTGATTTCTGGTTATTATTACCTACTTTTTTGATTTTTAATATCAACATAGAGGTATCAGGACAAAGTTTCAAACCAATTTGGTCTTCTTCCATTTGGCAAACACTGTGTCTAATGGAGCTTGAAATTAAACCTGCTTTTTTGGTGACTTCCTGCTTTGCAAAATCCCAGGAATGATGATGGGCTCTCCTGTTCACGGGCTGCAGCAGAGGATGCCCAAAAGAAAAAAGCATATTACTGTTGCTCTCACACATACGGATAAACTAGCCTGCGAAGTTCAAGACCATGCATGATGTCAGTAGGAGCTACAACTTTAAAAATGGATAAAACATAACAATATACAGTATTTTGATTTTTGCTGTTAAGTAGAAATTATTGTGATTTTGACCACCTATGCTGGGACAAATGCAAGTGCTGAACAGTCACTACAACTGGCAAAGCAGGAGATGTTACCACCTCACTTGGAATCTGACAATATTGTCTTGGAAAAATCCCTGTTTCACTAGATTAGGAGCACGTGTAACTTAATTAGACTTCTTCAACCCTTATTGAGTGTTTCAATGAGCCAAATAAATGCACTCATAGGCGTGCTTAAGTTTGTCTTTTCTTTCTTGAGGGTACTTGATCTTTTCCTGCATCTCAGAATCTGTTTGAACAATCTAATCTGCTCAGAGAAGAGCAGTTACGCAAGCCATGCTCTGGAATGTCTAAGAAACACCTGACAGCCACAACCTGGATTTACCATTTGGTAAATTACATAGGTATTTAAGTTGGAAGTTACTCATGCTGAGCACTTAATAGATTAGAAATCATCCAGACATTTTGTTTTCACCCCCAAAGTAACAGTAATATTTGCATATATATACCCACTACAACGGATATTTTAATTTGATTTACAGTCTGGCACTAGTAAAAGTATTTTGCTAACTTTTCTGTTTGTTTACTCAGTGCTGTCTGTTAATTCTGCATGAATACTTCATTCCACTGTTTCCTACATTGCAAATGTCGCCCCCTTTTCCAGTGTACACACAGTTTAGCATTGCAAAGGGGCTGGGTTTTGCCCCAGCCATCCCTCACGGAACACGTTCAAAGTCACTGAATTGACCAGCTGTGCTCTTTCAAACCATACAAATCTGCTGTAGGGCAGTGACAGATTGACACTGTCCAAGATATGTGCTCTATTTTCCAAACATTTCATGGGAGATCATGACCTTGTTGTGGATTTCTTCGGGGGGGAAACTTAGAATTATTAACTTCACATGGTACGTAAATACGTAGATCAATGCTCCTCTCAGCAGACGATTGTCAGTCTATACAATGACTGCTTTTTTTGTACAAAAGAGAATATCAACTCTCTCCTTCCTTGAAAATCTCCTCATAAATGTCTCTGATGGCAGATCATTAAATGCTGAGCTGTGGCATTTCCCTGAAGATATAATTATGAAGCAGCAGGAGGAAAAGAGACAACTCTTTAGACCACACTCATCTTTCTTTTATGGCTATGTAGTTCAGTGGCTAATGTGTATATTGAATTTAATTTAATCACTTCTGTTATTTCTACTAGTTAACACCAGTCATTTCATTCAGGCATATTATTAAATTATTTATATGGGACTTTCTACTAGCTCAACTTCATTAAGATGGAGTTAAAAGTTTATAAGCTCAAAAACAGCACGAATGTCTGAGATCATGGCAAGAAAGCTGCAGTAAAAGATTAAATTTCCATGCCAGTATGCATATGCCTTTATACGAGCCAGATGCCTAAAATCCCATCACCACTGGAGATCCAGTGCATGCAGGCAGAGGAATTTGCAGAGCAACACGATGGGGAGCCTGAGTCCAGCCACTCCCCAGGGTTCATTGGCTTTATCGATCCAAGTCTCCACTACCATAGCAGATGAGACACATTGGCTGCATGTAGATACGGACATGTAAGTTAGTCTCGTATTGAATCTCACACAAAAAATCTGGAGTTGTGTCACTACTTAAGAAGTTTTAAAAAGTTGGGTTTTTTTCTGGAAAAGAGTCTACTTTTTTCACCGAATCTTTCTGCACTTCTTTTTCCTTAAAATTAAATTGAATAGTGCTTGAAAGCAGGAGGTGTGTTTGAGTAATACCATTATATTAATTTTTGCTAGGGGCATCACAGCTTTGTTTTAGAAGCTTGAAAACACAAGAGGGATGCTACCCCAGGGAGGCTATCCATCCCACTCACCTATACCACACAATTAATGTAACACAGGATTGACAATCTTACCCATTCAGCCTTCTATGGTAATTTTCCCATGCTTTACCTACATAATCTGTGTTTTCCATAGAACCATAGAATGATTTAGTTTAGTGTGTGGCGTCCCTGCTCATGGCAGGGGGGTTGGAACTAGATGATCTTAAGGTCCTTTCCAGCCCTAACTATTCTAGGATTCTATGATTTGGGTTGGAACAATCTTAAAGATCTAGTTCTAAATCCCTGCCACAGGCATGGACACCTTCCACTAGACCAGGTTGCTCAAAGCCCCATCCAGCCTGGCTTTGAACACTTCCAGGGATGGGGCAACCACAGCCAGTGGTTCCCTAGGCAACCTGTGTCAGGGCCTCACCACCCTCACAGTAAAGAATGTCTTCCTGATATCTAACCTAAATCTCCCCTCTGTCAGTTTAAAGCCATTCCCCCTTGTCTTATCACTCCATGCCCTTGTAAAAAGTCCTTCACCAGCTGTCTTGTTGGCCCCTTTAGGTACTGGAAGCTGCTCTGAGGTCTTCCTAAAGCCTTCTCTTCTCCAGGCTGAACAACAACAACTCTCTCAGCCTGTCTTCATAGGAGGGGTGCTTTCGCTCCCTAATTATCTTTTGCCTACTTTCATTCCACTGTTCCCAGACACTGTACAGCACCTATCACAAACCCCCTGCAACGTGAGTCTAGCTGGCAGGCATCACTGCATGATCTAGGCTGGACTGCTGTGCTGTGATAGACAGACCCCATCCTTGGCACTTCTGGCTCTGGTAAATGAAAGCAAAGCAAAGAATAATCAGCTCTCTTCAGCACTGATACCACTATATGCAACTACCTGGAGTTAAGACTTCTTCCAAAATTACCTCTTTTTGATACGCTCAACTAGAAATTGGCTAGGTTCAACTGACAATGATTTTGTAGCCCTCTATTTATTTTCACTATATGAGTGGTAATTCAGTAATTATCTGCCCCATAGCCATGTTCTTCCCATCATACATGCACTGACTTGATAAAATATATGTTCAAATATCCCCAGAAACTTTGTGAACTTTGTATACCAACTTTCCGTCCACAGAACAAGCGAGTTGTGCAGCAATATTAGGATGGAGACAACCTACTTTCCTTCCCGGATGTGATATTACTGAAGTCAATCAAGTTACACCCAGTTACCCAAACAAGAATGAAATTTGGAGCAACATGGTTGGGATTTCAAAGACTGAGGTGTCTCCTAGCCATTTAGCTGACTGGGCATGTGGTTAGTTTCCATGATCTTTAGGCACTACTAAGCACTACTTTTACAACAGCAAGCTGCAACTATCTTCTTTCAAAAACCTGGCCATCACCCACAGCTGCTGGGGAAAGAGCTTAAAAGTTTTTGTTGTTAAATTATACCAAACCATGTCATGCAATACACACAGTCATAAGAGATTATAAGAACAAGGAACATGTGAAAGAGAAAGATAGGAAAAGAGTAAGCGCTTATCTACCCCAAGATATTATTTGACTTAGCATGATTTTAAATTAATCTAGCCAAACTAGTGAAAATATTTTGTAAACCTCATAAACCGTTTTTACCATGGTTTAAATCAATTCAAAAAACAGATCAAAGTCTTGGACACAGGAACTTGTTACCATGAGTAACAGATTTCTGCACCACAGGCAATCTGCGGTAAAGTGGAATATGTCATAAAACTGAAATAACACTGTCTGTAGAAATGCTTCTTCTAATTTATCTGAATCACCTAAGCTTGTATGAAATGGAGACCTCCTGTAAAAAAGGACCAGGAGAGGTGAAGCAATAAATGTTCAAGAAAAGAGCATGGATAGTGTTTCAAATTATACACTACATGCATAGAGGTCTGGTGATAAACATTCACGTAACACAGATTTATAGCTCTGCTGAGGGCTCTTCATAACATCAGAAGAACAAAGCTAGAGTGTTTTCTTGCCAAAATGGGATTTTCTAGCACTTTGCGGATTGCTTGTTTTTATAGAACTACCAGTTTATTTGACTAGTTTGTCTTTCTGCATTGCAGCTTGTGAACTTAAACCTGCAGGAACAACAGTGTTCAAAAACTTAGTTAAATATTGAAAACCACATCAAAGATCACTGTAGCCAGCTGAAAAATCTCTTGTTAACCTCAGTGATCTTTTGCATATGCGCTTCCTGTACTCCAGTGTCCGACATGCAAAGATGCCACTTTATGATGTAGAAGGTTATTAAAAAGAGGTGTGAGAACTGAGCTGCTCTCCATGCCAAAGTCAGCTTCTTCACATTCAAGATGTATTTACCATTAGAAGTGGACAAAAGTAATCAAAGTGAGTTACATATTTAACGATCATGTTTTCTGTAATTCTTTGTAAAGTGTCACTAAGATTGTGTTAAAATCATACAATACACATAAGTTTAATATAAAATACATATAACAGTCTTAAGAACTGAGCAATTCAGTTCAGAAGAAACTCAACAACATATACTGCTTGCACAAACATTAGACTGCTGGTTGTTTGCTGTTTTCCTCTGCTATTTATACTCTTAATTTATAAATAATATTTATTTACAAAAAATTAATCAGCACAGGTGGCAAGTGTTCCTTCTGCTTTCTAATTGCTTGATGAGCAAGAAGAATTAGAAACAATTTCCATGACATAACAGAGCAATGCCAACATATGCCACTAAACTTCTTCTAAGCAACCTCTTC
>NW_009912370.1:39358-41727 GCF_000696875.1 Nestor notabilis
CCTCTTTTGCCAAGAAACTGCATGCAAAAATTAATCACTAGGAATCCCATCAGAGTAGGTTATGGCATGAAAGTTTGCAAATATTTTTTCTAGCATCCCCCTAAGTACACCTCCAGCCCTGACCCCAATTCTCCAGATAGTTCAGCCAGACTCCTTTGAAAAAAGCATTACATATAACTTTTGTAAAAGCAAGTGAAATGTTATGGTCTGGCTCCCCACCACAAAAGCAGGGACATTGAAAATTAAAAATTGCATTCCTGGCTTTTATTCACACTACCAGTTTATTTCTCGATTTTATGCAGCAGATGTGTTTTGTCACTGGCCTTTTTGGTGCTGTAACAAGAAAGAAAGGTTTGACACAATAAATCATGTCACTTTTGGTGTAAGTGTGTAATACCAGAGGGTTTTTTTTCTTTAATCAAGGTGAAATATAGGGCTACCCTCTCTTTAGTGGGTCCAAGTAAATCCTAAATCCCAGGAAAAATTAATTTTCTTGTCCTAATGGAATCCCCAGTTGGCCATGAACAATCTGGGCTTGTGTTATCATGCCAAATTTACTTTGGCACAATAACACACAGAGAACTGGGTGCAGGATATATTAGAAAATGAGCTAAAACTTCGCATTACTCAAGCTCAGCTCATCATGTTTACCTGCAGTAAAATGCATTTTTAAATAAACCCCTTATGCACTTAGGGCTAAATTATGAGCAACTTCACACACAGCATGCTTACTCCAACCCATTTTGAAGCTCATTAGCTTATTTCTGAGTCACAGCTTTAAGTTAACTCCCAGCAGAATTCCACCTTTATGGGGTTAAACGAGCTGGTGGAAGGGTTGGGACCAAGACTACATGTTTTGTGTCCTTTAACATCTTTGTAAGTGTTTTATTCTATGAATATTTCATATTGAAGAAAAGGCATATTTGTGCATACCAGAAAATAAAGACCTCAAGGATATGCCACCTAGCCAAGAAAAGAAGTAAATCTGTCAGAACTCCTCACTAGGGAAAAAAGAGGAAAATCAAGCCTCAGGAGCAAGAGTCAGACACTTTGAACTGCTTCATCCTCCCAAATTTATATCCTCACCCAGCAGAAGAGCATGTTGCTGCTGCTGCACCATCACCAAAGCCTGAGGAGATCAATACTAAATGTGTAATTAATAATGAAGTTGTGTTTAAGGGACTGTATTTAAATCTTGTGGTTTATTTGTTTATGCAAAGATAAGCATTAAGAGGTAAACTCCCCATATCACCTGTCCAAAGAATTTCTATAGATACTGCGATCAAACTCGTGGAAACCAGGACAAGAAGATGATCCTAAAAAAAAAAAAAGCAAAGAAGACAGGAGACACTAGAAAGAAGAGCAGCCCTAACAGCTGACTTGCAACGCAGTCACAGAGAGCTTTTCACAAATCCACTCAGAGGGTACAGTTTATAATCCATTTTGAACAGGTTATTTCTGGCTTTACTTTCTTCAATTTACTGAAGTGAGTTGGTTTGTTTTCCAACCTGTGAACAGATGGAAGGTTGCACTGAAGTTCAGTCTGTGGCTTGTCTGGTTTTACTCAAAGTCCATCTTCTGATGGCTTGTTTGAGGCAGACCGATGCTGAGTATTTATACTTAACTGTCATTCAACAAAATTTTACCTGATTAACTTTTATTTATAGAACATTTCTAATGGCACCAAACACAAACATAATTTCAAGGTCAGTGGAGTTTTTGTTGTGTTTTCTTTTTCAAAGAAGAAGTAAATAGAATCATAGAATAGTTAGGGTTGGAAAGGACCTTAAGATCATCTAGATCCAACCCCCCTGCCATGGGCAGGGACACAACATACTAAACTATGTCGCCCAAGGCTCTGTCCAACCTGGCCTTGAACACCGCCAGGGATGGAGTATTCACAACTTCCTTGGGCAACCTATTCCAGTGCCTCACCACCCTCACTGTAAAGAACTTCTTCCTTAGATCTAACCTAAAGTTCCCCTGTTTAAGTTTAAACCCATTACCCCTTGTCCTACCACTAGAGTCCCCAGTGAAGAGTCCCTCCCCAGCATCCTTGTAGGCCCCCTTCAGATACTGGAAGGCTGCTATGAGGTCTGCACGCAGCCTTCTCTTTTCCAGGCTGAACAGCCCCAACTTTCTCAGCCTGTCTTCTTAAGGGAGGTGCTCCAGTCCTCTGATCATCCTTGTGGCCCTCCTCTGGTCTTCTGTCCTTTTTATGTTGAGGACACCAGAACTGTACACAATACTCCAAGTGAGGTCTCAAATAATAGTGAAAGGATACAGATGTCAGATTGCCTTGATCCTAGGTTTAAATTATGTATTAATGCAAACTTCTTACACACCTCCTACAGGACTGAAATCAGCTC
>NW_009912370.1:41762-46117 GCF_000696875.1 Nestor notabilis
TCGTTAATTTAATCCTGCTGCAATGCTTAAATACTACCACAGTATTCTCACATCCCCTTCCTAACAAACATAAAATATATATATATTTATACTCATTAGAAAGGGGATGTGAACACATATTACACATTTTTGGAAGCTATTTATATATTTGCAAACCAGCAACCCTCATCCTTTTTTTTTTTTTTTTTTAATTTATAATGTGTGTGGCACAGCCTTGATATTTATAGGTACAGCTTTTTCACAAGAAAATGTTAATTATATTCACCAGCCATGAGCAGAATATATAAGAACCAGGTTATAAACTTTATAAACTAAACACAGTAGTTTGTGCTTTGAGGAAATCAGAGCTAAACTAAAATTATGTTTACGTCCATGGATCAGAAATACCTACTGATCCACTGCAGTATATCAAAACATAATCAACAGACGGCAGAACGCTACGGGGGTTTGGATTTTTTTTTTTCTGCTGGGTTTTTTTGTGTGCCTTTTTTCTTAGCACACATTTATCTACATTAGATTTATGAGACAACAGTGTCAGAGCTTAACAAGGCTTTGGGAATAAATGTGTGGTTTTGAAATGTGGCAATTAGAATACAGAAGAAAGAAGAAAGAGTTTAACCCATGCACCTGGTGACTGGAAAAAGAAAACTCCTTATTTAGATATTGGGGTAACTCAGCCCTAGAAGGTAGAAAGATTCAGAACAGGGTAAATTGCAATACGAGATTGCCTTTTAAATTAAAAAAACTGTCACATGAGCAGGGAAAAACCTGAAGCCAAGCCTAATTATTGTCCATATTTCCCCATTCAGAGAAGTATAGCAGAAGTGTACAACGAAAAGACCTTTGGAAGAAAACTCTACACTGGTGCTTAAGCTAGTAATTTTCCCAGCAGCAGCTAGGAGTACTTCTCCATGCTGGTCTGTGAAGCTACATTTCTCACGTGACACTGCTGAATTAGTACCTAGCAGATTTTCTGCCTTCAACCCTGTCATGTTAATAAATTAGCTAAAATCTCACAAGTAAATACACATGCACACCCCCATATTTTTATAAGAGGAAGTAGTAACAGAACAAGGGGAAATGGCTTTAAAATGAAAGAGGGAGGTTTAGATCAGATATTAGGAAGAAGGTCCTCACCTGGAGGGTGGTGAGACACTGGCACATATTGCCCAGAGAAGCTGTGGCTGCCCCGTCCCTGGAAGTGTTCAATAACAGGTTGGACGGGGCTTTGAGCACCCTGGTCTAGCGTAAGGTGTCCCTGCCCATGCTGGTGGGTTGGAACTAGATGATCTCTAAGGACTCTTCCAACTCAAACTGTTCTATGATACTATGATTCTATGATATACACACTTGTGCTCTCAATTGCCCATATGAAATACACCACTTCCATCACTGGAAATATCTTAAGACATAAAGTAAAGCATGTTCAGTGGCTGAATTGTTCCATATTTAGGAATAAACACCTGTGAAATTCATAATGAATACATGGCACTATAAAACAGAAATGCTTAACATGATGAAAACTGAAGCGCTGTTTGCTGCATCAGCTCATACCAGGTCATTGTGGCTTTTTACTCATCTCCTAAGCCCTAAATTGAGACGTTTGGGCATGCCACTGGGATGGGTGATGGTGGCCCTGGTTGTGGGAAAATAAGGGAAATAGAGACCACCTCCTCCCAGAGTTATACTGTAACACTAAGGAAAACTTAGGTAAAATGCAGCTGCTACTTCCAGGATGGGATGTGGTTGGCATGCACAGTATCTATCCAGTGATCGTTCCCCAGGCAACCCTGCAACCTTGGCATATGCTAAACAAAGCTGAACAGAGGGTGGAGAGGAGCAAAGGTCCAGCGGACAGGCTCTGTTATACTCCTTGCAGGAGTGGGAACTTGAAGGCACCATGTACTGATAAACCACACAGCAGCTGCTGAACAAGCAAACTAGATTTGTATTTTTAAAAGCAAAGTGAGACGATTTTATACCCATCAGTAACAAAGTCTGTATGACTAAAGTTACTCAAGCTCCATAGGCACAGACTTTAAAAATTGAAACCTCTGTTACTATGGAGAAGCCTGGACAGATCCAAGGACCTCCTACAAGGTCAGGATGAACAGCAATGACAAAGAAAGAACTGGCAGTGGGAGAGGAGGCTTTGTCCTTGTGTAGCAGATTAGGAAACGGAGCTAATGAATCTCTAATCAGGAAAGACTATCCTTGAAGCCTGGTACATCTTGGAAGCACATGGACGTTGTCAACATATGGCTTCACGCATCAGCAAAACACGAGTAGGGTATCATTTTGAGGAAAATGATGTAACCTTACGCAAATTAACTGACCTATCAGTACATGGTGGGAGGGTTACAGGGATTTACTAACCTAAATCAAACTGTATAAATATGTGAAATTAGGAAAGGGAAAGCAGGGGAGACTCTACTGTAACTTCTGGGATCAGTCAATGAGCTGAGCCTGTCTTCTCCCCCTTAGGGACACCTATTGAGTAAGAACTTTATCTTATGCATCCTACAGAACTAATAATTAACTCATGCTAGCTGGTACTAGTGATTATAACGTGCTTGTGTATCACTTCAAGCTTGTTTTTGCAGACAGTCCCTACCACTGGCAATCATGAACATTAATTTGCTACGATTTTATATTAATAAAGAATGTTATTCCGTAAACTGTTAGTGTTGGTCCTTCATGGGCGCTAGCAGCTGCCAGCAGCAGTTAACATAAAGTGGGAAGACCTGCTGAGGGGTCCCCCTTATGCTGTTGGAGTATCAGCTGAATTGCCCTCCAGCTTGTTCTGTGAAGGGTCCCTATAATGGGATGCTGACAGCCTGGTCAGGCACAAGGGTCTCAGCTTTCCTGGGGTGCTGGTAGACAGATCAAATACTAGGGGTTGAGAAAATCTCCTGCCCTTTCATGTGGCACTGGTGTAATCCCAGGCATTCTGGAGGCCTGTTGCAGGACCCAGGGGCTGCAGGGCTTCCCTGTCTTGAGGAGATACATGCTTAGGGTCCTGAACCTTGCACATAAAATTTCCTGATGTTTAGAAGATGGCAATTGCCAGACTTCAGCAAAGTAAGCACAATTCTTCCCATCATACATGCACTGACTTGATAAAATATATGTTCAGATATCCCCAGAAACTTTGTGAACTTTGTATACCAACTTTCCATCCACAGAACAAGCGAGTTGTGCAGCAATATTAGGATGGAGACAACCTACTTTCCTTCCCAAATGTGGTATTGCTGAAGTCAATCGAGTTACACCCAGTTACCCAAACAAGAATGAAATTTGGAGCAACATGGTTGGGATTTCAAAGACTGAGGTGTTTCCTAGCCATTTAGCTGACTGGGCATGTGGTTAGTTTCCATGATCTTTAGGCACTATACTAAGTACTACTTTAACAACAGCAAGCTGCAGGTTTCAAAAATGTAGCCAAAAAGAAAATCTTCAGCTGTCCAAGTTCAGAAAAGCATCATGAACCCAAGGAAAACAAACCACGGCACTTGAGAAAGCACTCGGAAAAGCTAAATCCCTCATCTGATAATATTTATTGGATGGGGAGAGAGAAGGAGAAAGAGAGAGGGAGAGCCACCTGCTTGGAACAAACTTGCTACCAGAGAGAGCACTGCAGGTAAATTGACCTGCTCAGTAGTAATAAATCAGAGAGGTTAACGAAGAAAAACACTTTTTGTCTCCACCTATTGGTCAAAAGTCAATTTAGCTGCTGTTTGGGTATGTATTTTGCAATACTATTCCAGAAAGGACATCTGCGTATCAAATACCCTAATATCCCCATCTCTTCTATCTTGTGATGAGCCTTTCTGATGTCCTAAAGCACATTCTCCATCTGCCTGATAAAAGCCTTTTTGTACAGAACGCAGGTGTCCAACTTCACTATTTGCTTGTAGGGCTGCAATAGTGCAGCAGTCTCTAGCAAAGTGCGTTCCTCCCTGAAAAATAAAGCATGTGTCTTTACAAAAGGAGAATATTACAGTTAGTATCATAAACCGAAGAGGTAATTTGGGTTGTTAAATAAGTACAGGAGTTAAGATTAGCATTCTGACAGGATGATCTCGATTTCTGGTGACCTGGAAATAGGAATAATTGGGGGTTTTTTGTATAAAAAACATAAATATAAGGATCTAGACCAAAAAGAACTGTTTTAGGAATTCTTCAGTCAGGAAAGACCATCAGCACTTCAACAGAGAAGGTGCAAAGGGAATAAGTAGCTATTTAAATGTCAGCAGCATCCCTTTCTTTTTTTCCTTATTTTTAACATTAGCATTCACAACAAAACAACCTGTATGTAAGTTAATATTGGCATACTGTCCCTGCTCAGAAAGCAT
>NW_009912370.1:46148-49711 GCF_000696875.1 Nestor notabilis
TGCATTACAGAAGGCAGCTGGGTGGCACAGTAAATGTGTCATTTGCTATTTAACATCTCTGTGACCTGGATTTAAATTCAGAGTCTCACAAAATGAGACTTCAGTTCCCTCAGAAGGCTATTAAGGCACACACAGAAAGACTTGTGAGGCATCCAAAGCCAGCAGGAACGCGCTCCCTGTGCTCGCCCCTGTGGACGCACAACCTCAGGGGCCACAGGAGAAGGGGAAGCTGGATAATTTTTATTAAAAGGATGCCTTCAGTTTGGAAGAAAGGCACCCAACTACTGTGAATAAACCTTCTGTTTATTTAAAAGTTTACCCACAATGCTTTAACCTCCCCATGAGAAAAGGCATTTGATATGTTGCTGCCCATCTTAGTGCCACGTCACAGAGCTTTACAGGTCTAATTGTTTTCCTATCCACAAAGAATAAAAAGGAGAGCTGTGAAAAATTCAACAATTCTATATTCTCTCCCTTAAAGCATCATTATCCACCATCTACTGCATAATATTCCCAGCCTTGCTGGTGTATCTGCATATGAGAATGAATTGTCTGCCTTACCTCTAAGAGGCAGGACAAGTGCTTATGATGAGGCTTATCTTTAAGCTCAAAGCTCTCTTTTTTATTAGTTTTACATGCACCACCTCAAAAGTATTAAAACTTCAGCTTGAGTCCATCTTTCATTATTGGGCCCAATTATTACCTTTTTGAGAACTGGCCCAGCAAGACCTGGTGTGCTGGCATCTCTTTACCAGCACATTCCACAAGTGATATGAACCCAGCCTCTCTGCCCAAATTTCTGTGCCCTCCATCCCACTTGGAGTGTGAGGACATGATTTAACCCTCATCATATGCCAGCCTAGATCCCTGCAGCTGCTGCAGTGATCCTGCTTGACCCTGCCTCCAGACTCCCGTCCTCTGCAACTAGCTGCATCCAGCAGCACCACAGCTGAACCTGAAATCTCCTTTTTCATATATACCTTTTTCTTTCTTTTTGTTTAATGGATTTGGATTGATTCCTTGGTTCCCTGACTACCAGGTGGGAGCCCACAGCGGTGCTGGCACAGAGAAGGAGGAACAAAGGTATCATCTATGTACAGACTTACATTAATCCTGACCAAACCCTAGACACAAACCCCATACACAAACCCCAGAAACTCAGTTGAAAGCAAAGCTACTTGTAACATCTCCAGGTAAATAAAGTTTACATAGAGTTTGATTTTTGATTTCCTTGAAAAATTGAAATAAATAATTTTGTTTCAGATAGAAGAAATTTAACCAAAGTATCTCAATTGTCAATCTGAATCAAATCATTCAACAGTAATGTACACCTGTCTGAACTGCCATAGGGTCTTCTCATTTTTATTTTAAAAAAACTATTGTGAAACATTTCTAAATATAATGAAGAGAATGAGCTGAGTTGTGAGTAATGCTGAGAGGTTCTTGAGAAGGCAGCAATCAAAACCACAGCTCTATTTTTCCAGACACTTTTAGTGGTCTTTTTACTCTTCTACCTGGAAGGCAGGACCAAAATTAACTCTCAAAAATCCCCTTGGACCCACTGATATCTGTGTCTATATCCCACAAAGTAGCAGCGACCCAGCCAGTTTTTGCTCCTTTCCTCACTGCTGCCCTGCACTGCTGCAGGGGCCAATACCTTGTTTATTTTTAGCATGAACCTCCTTCCCCAAAGCATCTTATTACTATTTTTCTTATTATATGAAGTGTCTCCTTCAGCACAGACAGGTCCCAGAGCAATCTGAGGTCTGAGAGCACCAGAACAGGCTGTGCCCCAGCTGTCCCTGCTCCCCACATCCAGGTCTGAAGGTGCTACCTGTACCCTGAGTATCACGCACGTTCTCCCACTGTTTTTCCTATTTTATTGTATTAACCATTCCAGGATGCTATGCAGAAGAACAGCTCTCAGCAAGAGACCCAGTCTTCAAGCTTTGGCCATGCCAGGCATTTTCTGCTGGTAGCTAGCTTAAGGAGATCCCACACTCCATGGACCTCATGTGGACCCAACTGAGACTCCTTGAATCTCTCCATAGTCTGAGTGTATACACATAGGGAATTAAGCCCACATACTTGTTTATTTACATCCTCAATTTTATCTGTATTTTGCCACTGTCACCAAGAGGTATATGTGCTAAAACACCTACAAGCCCCAGGTTTCATCACAGATATCCTTCTGCTAGAGTTTCTTTCATTTACTTTATTTCCCTGCAGAAAACTCTAATTGGGATGTTATCCACTGACATATTCAGTTCAAACAGGCCTCTTCGGGACTGGGGAGAACTACAAATCATGTGCTTCAGAATAAATCATGTGCTTCAGAATAAATCAAAGCATAAAATTACATTGTCTCTGGCAAGAAAAAGATTTTATTATCTGCATTTGCATACAAAGAAATTACAGGAGAACTTGCATTCGAGTTTAAAGGCCTGACTTGTTCTCAATTGAAATGTAGCAAGCAAACAGATATGTCCCTCCAATCTTATCCTGATAGGAATCAGTTTGAACTGATTTGTTCCCTCCCTGGTGACAGGGAGTGAATGCAGAGCGCCTGCTATTGCAGAGGTAGGCTATTTCATTCTGTGTGGCAAATCAGCGGGGATTGTATGTGTAGCAGGAATTGAACTGTGCATCTCTCTCAAATTATGGGAAAATCACTCCCCATGAAGGTGATGCTGTGGAAGGAATCAAAGTACAGTACAAAGAACACTATAAATAAAGGTCAGCCTCTCTATATAATTTTCTCCAGAGAAAGAATAAACTTAGAGACATGTTGAAAACAGATAATTGCATTGTCTGATGCACATTTGCAGTCTATAAAATCATGTATTTCAAAAATATCATCGAAGCTAAAAATGGGCTCTATAAGGATTAGCTATAAAAGTCAGTAGTTAATGATTCACCATAATACATGATTTAGCTGTAAGCTAGAAAAACATAAAAATAGCTCAAGAAACTAATTTCTTATGCTGTTTCAGGCATACAGATGATTTAAACTCAGGCATTTCCATATTTTTCAGATCCCTGAGCAATGGCATCTGATAAGAAACCGATCTGTTTAGACATTCTCTTTCTAGGGTAAATAACGACACTTTATGACATCCTGGAAAAGATTGTGTAGTTCCATAATTGGTAATTTTGTACAGCTTGCATGAGGTCTGTGTCATCTCACAAGTTTCACAAAGCAACTGCTCTGACGAGGGTGCTATAATTGATTACACAAAATTGCCAGGCTAGAGAAACGAGCACACTATCAATTACATTGATAGAAAATTGGTGGGACTGAAGAGCGATTTATAGCAACCACAACTGAACTCCTAATGGCAGGGAGAGGTATAATACTCACGTCTTAGGCTCACTGTTAAGTTACAGATCACGTAAGAAGTGATTCTGGATATATCGTCTGTGCCAGTGGATCAGCCTGGGGTAATTTCCAATGGGACAGCACAGCTTTCCAGTGCATATCGCAGAGAAAAGCCAGAGCTCAGCATTTAAATGCCAACATTTCATTCCATGAAGCTGAATACTGAGCTCTTTCACTGGCTCTC
>NW_009912370.1:49742-64567 GCF_000696875.1 Nestor notabilis
CAGCCTGATACCAGCTTTGTTATTGGCATCTTTACTCTCCTGTTCACCTCATTCATAGGGCAAACCTCTGCAAATGCAGTACCTGCTTTTGAGTTCCATAACATTTCTCTCTGTGAATGAATGACATTTTTCAGCCATTGAGTTCAGCTCTTGTTAGATTTATCTGTAACTGAGCAGAGAGTTTGTGATTTCATAGGCTCAGGTGACAAGGCTCGAATGAGCTTAAATGATTTTCTGCATGTTACAGCAAAAGAGGGTCTATACTGCCCTTATTTCACCACAGCAGCTCAAGTCCTGTAAGGAGTCTTTCTGCTTCTCAGCTACAGGAAACAGAAGACTGGACGGACAATATAGCAGCAAACATTCTGTTCTCCTCATGTATTTTGGATGAAGTCTGCATGGGAAGGGACTCTTTGTTAGGGACTGCAGTGGTAAGACAAGAGGTAATGGCTTTAAACTCAAACAGGGGAACTTTAGATTAGATATAAGGAAGAAGTTCTTTACTGTGAGGGTGGTGAGGCACTGGAATGGGTTGCCCAACAAGTTGTGAATGCTCCAACCCTGGCGGTGTTCAAGGCCAGTTTGGACAGAGCCTTGGGCGACATAGTTTAATGCGAGGTGTCCCTGCCCATGGCAGGGGGTTGGAACTAGATGATCTTAAGGTCCTTTCCAACTCAAACCCTTCTATGATTCTATGATCTCAGACTGCCATCAGCAGGAGCAATGCCAGTTCTTGAACTCAGACGCCAGTGTTTTTGTAAACACCACAGAATAACTGAAAGTGCTTGTAATATCAAATTCCTATGCCAAAACTTTTTATGTAGCTTCAGAGCTTCCCATAAAGATATTAAGCACAGTTATGAAAACAACGGTCTTCCAGGAACTGCACTACAATGTCATCAGAAAATCTTTTTAAGATGTTCAATGTGGTAAAATATGCAAATGTCATACAGTTGCTAGGAGATAAAAAAATATGTGAGTTTGTGAAAACATTGCAATCTGCTGCCTTTGAATCTGCAAGGTCAGCTGTATTTTTCATGATGATCACTTATTTATTTTGTGTCCATGCTAAAAAATGAGTTTCTGTGCAGGTGACCTCTTTACTTAATACTAGCTAACCAACTGCACCTATAAATCAGTATTTATTACAAGGTTGGTTAACTTCCTCAAAGAGTTCACAGCCCTTTAATTATGTTTTGCCAGACTAATTAATATATACACTGTACACTACTCCTTTCTGCTGAAACATGCGAAGGGTCTATAGTCAACACTTCTGTATCCATTTATTTAAGCATTTCATTAAATGTTAGATATCCCTCTTCTTAATGAAAAATGGTGGAACATGAGAATGAAAGTGTGGTTTACTGTCCAATTAACAAATCTAGTAGCTTACTCTGTCACTCAATAAATGATAATGCATTGTTCATAAATCAGGAAGAGAACTACTTAGGCATAGACCTTGTAATCAATGCTACAACTATTGGCTGCTCTCCACATAATCCGGTGCTAAATGTGCAGCATGATTTTATTCCAGTAACACATTAACAGAATGTACAACCATTTTAACTTTTGTAAATGGTCTAATGGCGTCGCAGCAAAAAGCATTTGACCATTTTTTAAAATAAATGTATCCTGATGACGAATGTGTTTAGCAATTTTAGTGATGATCCAGCAACATGAAATAACTATAGCCTTTTAGTGCTTTTTCATCCTTATGTTTCAGATGAGCTCTCCACCAACTGAGGTGCACTGGCTAGGATTCAATTTTCATACAGAACTTACTTGTTCCGTGTTTCCATGGATATTCACAGACTCACAGAATGGTCTGGGTTGGAAGGGGCATTAAAGACCGTCTAGTTCTTGCACCCCAACCATGGGCAGGGATACCTTTCACTAGACCAGGTAACTCAAAGCTCCATCCAACCTGGCCTTGAATACTTCCAGGGATGGGGCATCCGCAGCTTCTCTGGGTAACCTGTGCCAGGGCCTCAACACCCTCACAGTAAAGAATATTCCTGTGATTCCTCTACTTTCTCACCTGCAGATGAAGACACTGTTTTTATGGGCAGCATCAGTTGCATTGTTTGAACATAAAAAGAGTGCCAGAATGCTGTAGGTTGTTGGAGCAATGGTCAGGGGCTTTACAATATCATTGTGCCAGTAAGCTCGGAATAAAAGCAGCAGTTTTCCCACTAACATTGCCACTAATGACTTTCAGGCATCATCCCAGTGTGAGGATTTTCCACTCCGCTGTGGAAAGACAGCAACATTTCACTTCTTGGACTTAGTTCTAAACCGTTTCTGATGTAAAGTTGCTGTGCTCTGAATGCTCAGAGGGTATTAAACAGGGTAAGTGCTAAAAGCATCTCACAGGAAATAAACCAGAAATGTGCTAAAAGACTACAGATATATTGATAGAAAGCAGAGAGCAAGATACATAGTTTATGTCACTTTTTGTTTGACAACCCATTTCTGCTGACGCTGATGCAGATGCTATGAGGAAGTGAAGGAACTGGAGACCTGACCCCAGTAAAATGATATGTGGTGCTGATATGTCAAACATAAAAGCCTGGTAAATCCAGCAATTTTTTTTCTAAAGTGAGCTCACTTATTTGCTAAGCAGCTTTGCTTGAGCTTTCACAGCTAGAGCTGTGGAGGAACAGTAACTGAATTATGGAAGATCCCCCTGGGATATTTGAAAGAGTGAGAAGGTTCCAGAGTAACGGAAGAATAAATCCTAATTCTCACCCAAAAGAGAGAGAATGGGATAATCATGAAAATATTAGCAGAATAAGCATGTTGAATAACAGCCAGAGGATCTTTACTAAAGTCATCCTAAGTAGGATTGAGGAAACACTTCAATTAATAATATGTGTATTAGTACAGTTTCAGGATAAAATGGTGTTTATGTATCAAATCTTTCTGATTGCACAAAACAAAGAAATAGAGGGATTTTGTGTAACTTTTTTGCAGAAGGTTCTTCACTTAAAGAATTAATCGAGATGTACAATAATGGAAAATAATAATTTAGATTGGTTTAGAAATATAATGAAAATATGGTATGTTTTTACTACTCTCCTCTCTTCCTGGAAGAAGCAATGCATTTCCTAAGGGAAATAGTCGATGTACTGCCAGGGTGATGTTGGCACTACCAGTAGAGAAAAATCAGCACGTTATTGTGATAAGCTAATGGGAAATGGAAGGGTGGAGGAAAAGAAATGTATCTGAAACCTATCTGAAAGAAAGGAAATACTAACAAAGAAAATAGATATTCTGTTACCAAAAAAAAAAATAATTATATTTGCTTTTGAATAATGTGACATCCTGCCCCTCTATGCTGCTCTCATGAGACCCCACTTGGAGTATTGTGTCCAGTTCTGGTGTCCTCAACATATAAAGGACATGGAGCTGTTGGAGCAAGTCCAGAGAAGCACCATAAGGATGATAACGAGGCTGGAGCACCTCCCATATAAAGACAGATTGAGAAAGTTGGGGCTGTTCAGCCTGGAGAAGGCTGCGTGGAGACCTCATAGCAGCCTTCCAGTATCTGAGGGGGGCCTATAAGGATGTTGGGGAGGGACTCTTCATCAGGGACTGTAGCAATAGCACAAGGAGGAATGGGTTGTCCTGGGTTCTGCCATTCTATGATTCTATGACATGGAATGCAAGAAATTTCTTAACAGAGTCTCTGCCGCTGACTGATGAAGAAGGACTGAACCTTCCTTCTGCAGCAGTGGAGCTGTCACTCAGACAGAAACTTAGCACACTACAGGCAAACTGGAGCTTCCACATTTGTTCAAGCTATACACAAACAAGACTTTAGTTGGCTAAGAAGGCAAAATGTCATTGAGATTTATCATGCCAGATGTGTTTTGTGAAAACTACCATTTCTCCCTAGCAGCAGTCAGTATAATAAGTAAACATAAACGTAAAAGAATTATGCAAAGTCCAATAGTTCAGTGAAGCAGGAGAAGGATTACTTATCATCAGTGGCCAAACAGGCATGAGATGAAATACAAGCTTTCTGAAGTGTTTTAACAGCTCCAATGTTGCTCGAGTGTTGGGGAATGATCTTAATGCCAACAGGCATGTATCTGGCCCCATCTTATCTGAGGCTCCATTACAAGCCCCGGTTGTGAGTACACTGTCATGTATTGCAATGGAATAGCCCAACCAGTACATTTTTTCAGAAAACTAAGGAATTCTCAGGAATGAGATGAGCTTTCATTTGTCTTCTCCAAACTGTCTCCACCACTCTCCCTTCCCTTAACCCTGTGAAAGTATCATCTCACTGCCTTTTAAAGTGTCTTTGCTCTCCAGTTGCCATATTTGATGAACATGTGTATAGGCTGAAGGTGTGGTGTTACCTTTCTTCCTCAAGAGTGCTTCTTAATCAAGATATGTAAGCAATATACGCCAAGGGTAAGTGGTTGATTCAGGCATTGGTGTTAACTGCCTGCAGTTTTGTCTTGTGGCCGTATCCCTTTGAGAGGAATATGCTGGAACTGAACATGTTTGGAACTACTTGCTTTAATGGGATAGCCAAGATAAAACAAATTAGGCAAAATGGTAAAACTGGAACAAAAAAAAATCTGCAAAATCCATTTTAATGCTTCCCGTTGACAGTATCATGAACATCAAAACCAGCAGTAACACACGGATAACATCTGTGTCAATGGCTTTCAGCAAGTTCTAGTTGGAAGTGTCTTCTCCAGCAGACCATCTAAGGAAGCCATATCACACATGCTGTAGTGTCCAACACTAATAACTGATTGTCCTAAGACCTCTGTCACGGAGATGCAAGTTAGAAAAAGTAAAGAAGAAAAGACTCTTCAGACTTTCTGAACTTGTCCACCTTAATGACCACTAAACTAACTGGAAGATTTGTTACCTCACCTGATTTTACAAAACCATTTTTATCTCAGTCTGCAAATGTCTGCAAAATACAAATGTGCAAGTTTTGTTTCACCTCATTTTTTCCACTTAATAATTTCACTTCTGAGATTGAAATGGTCATTATGTTTAGAACTAAAAAGCCTGGCAAAGTTTTACATAATTATTGTACTTTTCTAATTAGGTTATTAACAGCAATGAAGTTTTTTTCCTCAGCGCACCTACCGTTCAGAGCAAGCCTGTTTTCCCTTTTCCTATTTTTAAACAATAGGTAGATTTAATACTTTACCTAAACAGACTTATTACTTGGTTAGATGCTTGTAGGCTGACTGCTGAAAGAGTAAGTAGATTGCATTTCATTAATCAAAATCAGCTTTAAAACCCTATTACTCATAAAACATTTACATTTTACAAATCAGCTGATATATTTGCAGACTATCCATTAGAGGTTTGCTTGTGCTTATCTAGGATTCAACTTCTTACCAAGGTTGCTGTGTACCTAATGAGTACAGTGCATTCCAGTGACCTCCACAATGTAAAAATGCTGCCCTTCTTTAGACACAAATCGCTTTTCTCCATTTTACTCAGTGAACATGGAAGTAGTTAACATGCTATTGTGCCATGCATAATTTAACATTATATTTATAATTCTCCTGTTCTGCTTATATGGACTTGGGGTGGAAATCTTCCAATATTTATATACTGAACTCAAAGATAACACTAGAACAGAAGCCACATACAACACCCAACCCCACCCCCAAAACAAACAAACAGACAAACAAACAAAAATAGTAAGAAACGGTTGGTTTTGAACAGTGGTTATGGGCTAATATATAAGGAACTTTGCAACCACGAGAAAATTGTCAAAGGACAGAAGTTTTTCATTAGTTGAACTGTAATGCCAAGTATTTCCAAAAAGCAAAGGCAGAAAAGGTACAGCTTAAAAAAGCACAACAGTTAAATTGCAGCCAACAAAGTATTGACCGGATTTCTTCTTTGCTTACTAACAGCAGAGAAATGCTCTGCCTTAGACTTCCCAGGAGCCATTTCCCAAATTGCTTGATCTCTTTGAATCTCTAAAATGAGAATAATAACAATTCTTATCTCCTGCTCTAAAATGCTGTGAAGGTCTCTTGTCAGGTGTTTGTACAAAGACTTCCATGGTGCTTCTGAGCAAAACTGAAATCTCTGGACGCTGCTGAAATTTAAATAAAATTATTACTAGCGACTATTACTGGTGATCAGCATCTCGCAAAACTTAACCATCAGCTGCCATTTGAATAGTCAGTTTGAACACGGCAATTGTAATTCACCCTGTTCCAGAAGTGATTTCTATCTATAATTTATATAGCTATAAAATTTAAATGGCTCAGCCTTTCCTCCTCTGAGTTTGCAATTCACCTGAATGAAGACATGCTATGCCCGACACTGAAAAGATGTTGTTTCTGTTTCACCTACGTAATAGACTTCTTTCTTTCTCTCCTTCCTTCCAGGGCACAGTTTCACAAGAATTTGATCCTACTCCCAAGGAGGTATGCCTCTGCTTTCAAAAGGTGAAGAAGGAAGCAGCATAGGCTTTATTCACAACAGCAGAGGACAGACTAACTGGTTGAATGTTATATCCTACTGCTACCTGATATATGCACAACTTCCCCCTCAAAGCCAAGCAAACCCTGAATTCATTACAACATCATAAGCTTTAAATAAATTAACACCCAGCTTGTGTCGGGACTCACTGCATGCTGAGCAATTTGCATTCTGTACTTCCATGTTTTTTCTCCTTTGCAACTCTCCTGTTGGCAGAAATCAAACCAGGACATGAAGGATTTCACCTAATTCTAATTCTTTACATCTTTTATTTGAACATTGCTTAAAACTGGCATGAAAATTGTAAATTGAAGTTTTAATAAAAGTTTATATTAAGTAAGGCAGAAATTAATAAACCAAGTGTGACAGAACACCCGTCAGACTGGACTGAACTTGCCTGTCCTAATGGCCTGGGTTAATTATCGGTCCCTTCTCCCCAGGCAGTCTGGCTCATGCACTGAGAATTGCAAAGAGTTTGTGCCTCGCCAACAGCATGGAAATCACAAAATTTCAACACAGTGGTAAATGTTGGAGTATCAGCATAATTGCGGACTCTTGGACCCTTTCTGTAGCATACCTTGGTGCAGCCTCAATATGTGAAGTATATTATCCTCTTTCAGCTGGTTATATTTTCTCACAAAGCAGCCCCAGCATACTCCAGACATAATTTAGAACTGAACATGTCTGATATTACTTGCTGCAGAGTTTTTATATTTATTACACTCAGGTTCTCCCCACTTCAAATGCTTTTTATTTGCCTCACTGCTCACTGCATTAACTTGGTGCAGTCTTGCAGAAAGGAAGGAAAAACTCATGAAGGGTTTTGTTCCTGCAGGTACCTCATATGCACCCTCACACACTTGCACACATGCACAAGTATGCCAATCCTGTCGCCCTTTGTGATTCTTAAACAAAGAACTTTACAGTTCCTATGACCTTCTTAAATTATGTTACTGAAGAAAATTATTTCCTAATTATCTAGAATGAAAATTGACAAGGCATTAATACAAATAAAACAAATTAATGGTTATTGTTTCTGTTAATTTAGGGCCTTGCCTACATTTTGGTAACAAAGTCTCAAAATAAATACAATCATTCTTTCCTAACTTCAAAAATAAATACGATTCTCCTAGCGTACAACCAAATGACTGAAGTACGAAGTCAAGCAGGTCAGTCTCAGTGTTCTTCTGATGACTCATCTGGGAAAGTGTGCCCAGCACAGTACTGATGAAAGAACCATAACTTTCCAAAAAGAAAGAGATGTCCTCAATTGTTAACAATTTAGGGATAAAAACTGTGTGACGACTTCTTTCACAGCCAGCCCTAAATTTCTTATTCCATCACGACCCCTGTGTGCAAAGAGCCTCCTGGCGCTCTGGTTTCTACCTGTCAAAGGTAAATTAGGAAAGGATGGTGTATACGGAGTAACCCCTCCAAACAGTCACTGAATAGAACTACTGTCAGGTTTTGGTAACATTCTGTTACTATTTTCCCATGGCACTAAGATGTCTTCATGATCGTTAAGTCTTAAGGTCTTGGAGAAATATTTTCTGATTTATCTTCATTTAAATTTAACTGAATTCAGTTATTTATAAACTCTGTTAGCCTCAACACCACTGTACCACAGGTCTGTTGATTAAATATCCATCTATTCCACAGCAAGGTCGCCTTATCCATGAAAGCTATTTATGTACGGGATGCAAGCTCAGGACATATTGATCCATAGGATGGAGAGAGATCATAGGGTAAAATACCCTTACTATTTTTAGTTGTGTTAATTGTTTTTCCCCCCTACAGATAAAAGGAAACAACTGCTTTAATGCATTGTGCTGGCTCCCTTACTTTTCAAAGGAAAAGCCATATATGTCTGTATGTGCTACAGTTTCACCATCAGCTTTATTATACTACAGGCTTTACATCAGTGACATCAAGACAGGATCTGAATGCTGGCCATTAGATCAGATTGATGGTCCATGCTCAGCATGCTCAAAGCAGCTCTGAAATCACGTGGGTGCCAATGTGAATTCAGGATGGAGAATGCCAACATGCAAAATATCTGATCCATTCGGCACTGCTCCTCTTGTGAGCCACTGGTATGGGGTTTTGTAGCTGTGGTAAAACAGAGGCGAGCATTTCTAGCCCCTAATACTTTCACTCCTGGATGTTCAGAGTTGGCTCATGATGTTTAAATAGTATATGAAAACTATTTACAAAAGCTGCCGAACCATAGGGTGAAGTCATCTAATAGAAAAAACATATTCAGTAAAAACCTTCGGTTCTCCCATTTACCTTCTGTTCGCAAATAAAAAACACTTCAATTTATTTGGTGAAGCATTTCCATAAAATATTAAAGCAAACACCAGCATCAATTTTCCTCCTATTGCATAAAAAAAAAATGCAACTCTATACAATTCCAGTTACAAAGCTTTTATTGCATTTATTTCCATAAGATAAAATCAGAATCTGCTCTCTTTTACAAATCTGATTGCTTTTGCCTTCTGGTCTGCTTTATCTCTTTAATGTTTATTCTTCCAGTCAGCACTTTGCAGCACTGATTGCTTCAGCTATTTTCCCCATTAGACAAAACTTCTTCACAAATCACAAGCTCAGAGCTGGGTTTGGTGCCACTGCCAATGCTAACCTGCATCATGCAGGGCTGAGCCACCTTCCGCTTACAAGTAATGTATTTCTTAAATAACTCATCATTTTTGGCATTCGTATTTATAACAGCTTTCTCACTTTTGTCTCATACACGTAAATATCACTTAGTTTGGATGGACAACAGAGAGGTTGGTCCCACAGCCACCCTGCAACAGATGCAGGAGTGGAGGGCTCCGTGGGTCCTGTGTGCCAGGACATGAGGCACTGGATTTGGGACAGGGTGGTTTAAGAAAAGGACTGTCAGACATAGCATGACTGAACACTTTGGATGAGGAATATCATCTCGTGCCATCATCTCCCATTTCCCTCTGTATGATTACCTGCCTGTTTGGGGTTAAGTCTTTGCTCCCTGAACGCCTGTGTTGTTTGTTATGAAGCTGCCAGCTGACATGAGATGAAAATTAACCTGAAAAAGCAATCCTCAGGAGCAGCTCTGCACGGACCAGTCAGAAGGAAGAGATACACAGAAATTTTCAGGCATGAGGAATGGAGAGAGATTGTATTGTTAGCCCCAGGGCCAACTTGTTTCCAGGCTTTCAGGCAGGTAATGCTGAAGAAGTTTGTCGCAGGTAGTGTTTGATGCTCTGCAGAAAATATAGCAGAAGTCTAGATTTCCTACAAGCCCCTTGTTTTAGAGTAGCAGTAAAGACTGTTTGAACCTGCACAAAGAAAGAAGTAAAAGAGAAACTACTATCAACAACGCTGCACCTCAGTATTTCAATCTGAGGATGGGCGACACGTAACTGAAGATACTGCCTTCTTACTAGAAGCTACATGCAGATGCTCTGTGCCTTGCAATAATAAAAATCCCACCACTTTCCCACAACTTATGCCCATCTAGAGACGTGGGCACACGACAAAATATGGCAACTGCATTCAGCACAAATATGCATGATTTTTGGCCCAAAAGAGGTGAAGCAGATTTTCTCTTCCTATTTATCCTTAACTTCATGTGTAGTTTAGGGGTGTGCAGCTGTTTACGGAAACTCTTCCATGATGGAAGGTTAATTGTCTTTTCTATCATTAGCCCAAAATAAATTAAAAATAGAAGTTCTTGAGATGTTCAGAACTAAACCATCTGTGCTCTTCATGCTTACGGCAACCCATTGTTCTCTCTGCTCCCAGGGAAGAGGTGGGAGCTGCTGTCTGATCTCTGTAGAGCTTGTAGAAAAAAGCATGGAGATGGGTAGAGTGGCTGGTGCCCACTCAGCAGATGCAGAGGGGACTTATGGAACTCGATGCAAATCAGAGCAGTCCCCAGGTTGTGATAACCATGGTTCATCTAGGAATGGGCTAAGACAAAAGCAAGAAATATGAAACCTTCTGTCACACTGCATGTCTTTTAAACTACAAGGCAACAGCTCCTACAGAAAAGATCCCTTTGTTTTGTGAGTATAAAAATGTCTGACATTAAGCAGCTGAGCATCCACAAAGGGAAAGCCAAAGAGCATTTCAAATGTTCTGCTAAGTTATGTATAACAGAGCCTTCTACATTCATTACAGGATACCCTTACCCATGCATCTGTTTTGTTTATTACTATAATGAATCCTTAATTTTAAAAAAGCCAAGTATCTGGCTTCCTTCACACTTGCAGTGTTAAAATCACCATAGCCCGTGTATGTTCAGTATCAAAGCTCTTGCGCTTCTCTGTGAATATATCTCAGAAATCATCCCTTGCATTACACAGCCAGTGATTGTGATGCAGAAGAAACACCGTCTTTGAAGGATGTTTTCATTTTCTCCTTTGTGTGTGGAAGAGCTACTGATTATAGATGGCATACCCCAAGTCATGTTTGACTTTCTGTACTGTTGACTTTAAAGCTCCCATACATACAACAGTGTCACAGAGGAAAAAACTCACTTTGACAAAACTACGCATAAGCAAATCGAAACGAATGAATGTGGCGAATTGCACCTCACAGCCCATGACTCTTTGCCAGAATCAAACTTACATATATACTATTGTTCAGAAAAGCTCCACTAATACTATTCTCTTTATTTCTGCCTTCCAGAACGATCTTGAACTAGAATGAATTAAATGACTGCATCAGTCTCACTGCACAGTGTTTCAGCCTGCAGCTGGATGAGGCTGCAGTACATGTAGGAGGCAGGCGAGTTACATGTCAGCGGTGGAGAAGAATCCAGGACTTATGAAAGAACTTGGGGTGAGCCACGGAAATGCTTTGAGCTACACGTTGCTGGTCCTTCTTGGTAGGGAAGGTCCTACTGTTGCTGTGAATCTGGATGAGGCTGCCCACTGAGCACAGGACCGCCACAGCGAGAAGCACGCAATTTATAAAAACACTTAGGGATTAGCTTCTGAATAACAGCCAAATTCCTGCAGCAAAAATAGGAATTGCTGATATTTCTGATAATTGTGAAATGAAAAATAGATATATTTTCTGCTACAGATTGTGCCAGAACTTGCAATCTGTTCATAGGAAGCATGAAGTCATAGGATGGAAAGTTCTTGTTATTTTATCTGCATTGTCCTCTTTCTGTCATATATTTTCCAAACCACTATGAATTTACTAAACTTTAAATTCTTGCTCCTCTATTACCAGCCATAAAGGTCTTAGCTTCATTATGCAACTGTAATTTTGCTTAATTTTTTGAGACTTCAACATAATTTTCTTCATGCAGAAAAAGAAAAGCTATTGAAAATGACAACATTTTAGTTGGGTTGAATGAGCTTATCTCCATTGCTCTGCTAGAGTTATAATTTTTGCTGCCTAATATGGAAACCTACCTGTTTTTTGTCTAAATTCTAAAGGAAGGCACATTTACACTTATTTTTGCACATATATTTTAGGTAAAACAACATGAAGCATTCTAGAAGGACTTAGATCTTTTCAAAGTTAACTTGCATTTGAGCTTATTTACTGTAAGTATAAGCAAAAATAACTTCACATACATCTTCTAGCAACTTTTAAGAAAACCTTTCAGTGGTTTTGGAGAAAAAAAAAATCTCCACTGTTTAAAAAAATAATTATTGTAATAGGCTTCTGTTATTTATGAGGACACTTAAATTTCAGTAAGCCTGGAGTCCACCAAGCTTGTTTAAGGCAGGTGGTCTGGCTATACAGGGCACAATGATAACCACAAAACTGTCTCGATCCATCTTTTGGCTAGTTCTGCAGGAGCACCAATTCAGTCTGCCTTGGTCTGCAGGATGCTTTTAAGGCCTTTTATGAATTCTCCATGCCACAGTTAGGGACAGCTCCTCTGTCACAGCACAGGGTGCAGATATGGCCACAGAAATGAGTATAGTTTATATTTTGATTGAAACCTTGCCTCAAATCTTGACCCTGCAGCTATTGTCAAGCTTCTCATAAAGATAAGCATGAGCTGATTAACACAGATGCCTCTTCCAATGTCAACCAAGTGATTTTTATGAGTGAAAGCTTGCCATGAGCAATTCTGCACAAGCGCCCTCCAAGCCTGTACATCTTCCCAAAGTCTTGGTGCAGTGTTATTAAACGCTCCCATTGCACAAGAGCAATTTGGCAGCAGAGGACATTTGTCAGTGAGGAATCAGCTTCAGCCAAACAAGCCGCCCGTCAAACTGGAAAACTTTTACTGAGCTGTGCAGGGGATACTGCAGCCGACCCCTCAACAACTTGCACTGTGTCCTCAGGGACCGCCTCAGCCTCCTACTGCTGGCACCCCAAAACCACAGTGAGTCGTTTTTGTAATCAACCCACACAGTTATGGGGAGCTGAAACCTAAGCGAAAAGTAAGGTGCTAATGTAACATATTTTAATTATTAATTTCTCCTTTATTTTCCATTGCTAATGACATATGCAGGAAAATGGAATTTTGTTTCTTAAAACCTCATAGTTTCTGATACTTTCCCCCGTGGCCTTTAATTAGAAGCTATGATTGCTCAATCTTTATAATTTCCACAGCACAGGGCTACAAGTAAATACCAACTTTTTGGAACACATACATGTACAATGTGCTAACACTTCCCAGTGAATAAAAGCAAATGCTGGGAAGGTATCCCATACACAGAATACTCCCCAAAGTCTTAATGGCTGCTGATTTAGTCGTAGCAGCTCTTAAACACCTAAACACTTCTGAGGCTTCATATGCAAAAAAACCAAAAAAAAAGCAAACCAACCAAACAAAAGAAACCTCCAGAAGCCCAAAACCCACAAAAAAAAAACAAAAAAAAAAACCAACCCAAAACCCAAAAAACAAATGTGCAAACAATCCTCTACAGACAAAAAGTTAAAACATTTTGAGCTGGGAAAAAGTCAGGAAGGCAAAAGAAACGTGCTGTAATGTGCCATCCTATCCTTTAAATTTTTGCATATTCACTTTGCTTACACAGATAAGATAACACATGTTTCACGGTAAAAGGAAAGAGCAAGAAAGGATAAAGGTAGGCCAGGATGTACAAAGGAAGATAAACCACCTCAGTTTAATGAAGACTAGCAAAAGCTTGTAAACTGTCTCACAAAAAGGAGGGAAATGAAACCAAACTGTTGCTCTTGCACACTCGGAGTGCTAGGCATGCCTTTCCCCACCTTGTCTCTCAACATTTTTTAATCTATTGGGCTAGATAAGCAATGCTTCCCTGTCTTTAATATATCTTTTACTTTTTTCTTCTGAAACAGACAGACAATATATTTTGAGTAGGTGAAGTTTAAAATATTAACTCCATTTGTCTGCTCTGGTTTTTGAATGAAAATATTTTGTGTATCACCTATGACTACGCTGGTAAATTGAGACAAATTACTTTAATAGACAGCAGAAGGGCTGGGATATTGGACCTTCTTTTTCCATACCCTGCATCTCCACAGAGTTCCTCTGAAGATGTGTTAAGAGCTAATTTAAGTGAACATAACACTTTAGGTAAGTTGTATTTACATTTCATACAATTATTTTATTATTACTATTAAATCAAAAGCATTTGTCGGTTTTTGGGTTTGATAATGCACCATTTGTATGATCTTGTCTTTGTATAAATGTTACATGGGCTTTAATTTTAATGAAATAAAAATGTTCTTAACATGAATCCTTATACCCCCCGCAAAAAAAATGTAAAACATGAGCTATATTGGAACTATTTTAAGTCATTGTATGAAAATAAGCATGAAAGCTCAATTGTAAGTCTCAAAATAGCAAGCCAATACTGTAACAGCTGGAGCCAGTTTTCCTTAGTGTATCCATCTGGCAAAAAGCGTCAGTCTATCTTCTCCTTCATTTGAACTCTGGCAAGTCAGGATTTCAAATACTAAAACTTTCCCAAGAATTTAACACTTTTTTGCACCCCACCATGTGCCGACATGGGAATTCACACTTTCAAAACCTGCACATGTAGGTGTCCAGGTACCAAGTGACTGCCAGGTGCCAAGCATGAGTGATGCCTGGTGTGGTGGTATTATGCCCTTGCACAGGTCTGAAAAATACCCGCTGCAAGGTGAGGACTAGGAGAAAACAAAGCCTTGGACCTCATGCAGAACCAGACATTTCTCCAGCTGCAAGTCTTCCGTCGCTGATTTTCAAGACCACCAAAGAAATAACTGCTATGCCTCTCCCGCTCCTCTCTTGCCCTTGGATGAAGGCTGCTCTTCCTGCAGATCTCCCAAACCACAACAGGTGGGCAGAGACATTTAGATGGCCCCTGCAATTATTTTGACTGCATTGTGAAAAATTGCTACATTGCAGGAATGAA
>NW_009912370.1:64598-85635 GCF_000696875.1 Nestor notabilis
CCATTATGCTTTGACTGTGGAAGAGTTGCCAGCAGTCAGCATTTGCGAGCAATTAATATACAGCACTGTGAGGTTCAAGATACCATTACTCTTCCCTCATTAGCCTTATATACTTGCCTTTGACAAGTCTGTGGTTGGCAAAATCTGACTTTTAAGAGCTTCTACAGTACACAGTTTTACCTTCCACTATGTCGAAATTTCCCAAGCGCATATTGAAAGAACAATACATCAATAACAAGGAGCATCCTGTCTATCCTGAAAGGATTACTTAGCATGAAGGGATTCAAAGGCTGCATAGCAAAACCTGCACACACAATTAGGACAGTCCTGGAATACTATGCTGGTAGGAAATACAAAAATGCCAGCTCTCAGACAGATGGATGGTTCCTAAGAGAGTAGATGAAACCTTTAAAGGCAAAAACTCGAGATGCTCTGGCTAGCATTCCCCATATATATTTCCTGTATATATAGTCCTATATATAAAGCCAAGTTTCATAAGTGAACACATACATGAGTCCATCATTAGTGACATGCAAAATGTCTTTGGGAAGAAAGAGACACGCAGCAGGAAAGGACAGAGAGCAAACACTTGTCCATTATTCTACCCCATCCTGAGTAGTGGCCACAGCAGATAAAAGAGGGAAAAGATGCAAATGCTATCATGCCATGTTTACCCAAACCTTGTAATTCTGGGCATATTATACTTGTTACATTCTTGTTAATCTTCTAGAACCAGTATGTCATGATTATTTATCAATGAAAATTGGTTGAAATACATCCTCTGGGGACTACAAATACTCAAAGAACTCTATTCTGATCAACACTCCCATTCTTTGAAGTACACAATTATATAAGATGAGAATTTATGATACAAAGTACAGGCCACCTTGCAAATGGATATAATAGATTTTATTACTTTATTTTTATTAAGTAATGAACTCATTGGTTTCAACAGATAACACAAGTGGCATTGTAGCAATGGGCAGTCACTGTTTCCACGTCAATATTCATCAAGTGTTGTGTTTCACGGAAAGATGCTGCAGATCCACCAGGAAAACAAATTAATCACAGCTAGTTTAGGAAGCTGCATTTATTCCCCAGTGTTTTACTTAAAGGAAAGTCTTTCTAAAAATAAAAGCGTAACACTCAAATATCTGCAAATCAGAAGAACTCAAAGTCTTATTTATGTTTTGAACCACCAAATCCTTTAAGTAAAAGGCACTAAGGCTGCAAAGGCAGACCCTGTGCATGGGTATCCAGAATGGAGTATCAGGCAGAGTGAGGAGGAATGAGCAAGGTGCTGATTATCTGATTGACAACAGGGGTTACAGTGATGTCTTGACCTTGAAATAATGTCCAGAAAGCTCTAACCACTGAAAGCATAAAGCACAGCCTCTGAATGTTAAGAGTGAGTCTCTGGACTACTTCATATACAGTTATTGACATGTAAAAGCATTCTTACATACAAATTTACTCTCTCCTGTTCTTCCTCAAAGACTTGATGAGAATCTGTCCTACCACTCAATATCTATCTGCATCCATCCTGCTACCATCCGCCCCCATAGCTGCTTCTGTCTCATCTTTTTCTCTGCAATAAGCTTTTTCCTGAAAATATAGCTTTATTTATTTAAATTAACCCAGAGATGGGCTAGCAGGGGCTTATCATTACTGAGTGACAACTTATCATAATTCTTCATTTCATTTCTGAAAGGTGCTTAAGTGCTTCACAAATTTCATAAACAGGGATCACATCGCTGGAATACAGCCCCTGTGGTGAGCTCCTTGGCAGCCTCTTCACTGGCACAACACTGCGCAACGCTGACAACAGCAACAACTGTCTGTGCACACTCCTGATGGCTTTATGCAGGCAGAACAACAGTAGGAGTTATTTTTGGCTTACTCCTGCAAATATGTTTGTATTAGTATGTTCTCCTTTGAGGCACAGATAGATTATGATCAAAGACAGTGTCAGGCGATTTCTCCCTTTTTACAGCTTTCCATTTCATCACTTATAATAGAGATGTCCATTTGTCCACGATTGAACAGGGTTTTGTTGAATCACACTAAGGCTGATCAAACTTAGTCTGAAGGGAAGCATTATGGATAATAGATCACTGCCTCTTTCTCCATCCCCAAAGAACTTGATGTTTGAGATAAGAGATTCTCCTCATCTCATCTTAATAATACTTAGCACTTTACAAGCTCTGCTTCAAAGTGTTATACAGACACGAATTGTCACAAAGCCACAGCAAGATAGCAAGGTATTATCATCATGTAAAAGACTTTATAAATAAATAAATAGATGTAGTGAGCTTTAGTGACATCTCATGATGGACAGAAACTCTGGGTCACAGCTGGAATTAGATCATGGAGGTTCTTTGCTGCCAGTTTAATCTCTAAATACCATTTTACCCCATCTGCCTCCTCCGGATATTAACTATTTATAGAAGTAATGTTTCCTCCTCCCTCTACCTTCTTCATTTTCAATGTTACTAGCATGATAATTACACAAAATTGAACTATTAGCACCAATTTTTATTCAAATCTATAAACTGTGAAGCTTAGCCTCAGTGTCACATTGTCTACACGAGAAAAAGGGCATGATTTAATTGAATATGACTTTTCATCTTTACCTAATTCATTTCTTAACAACCTCATGGCATTTATAATATTTCTCCTCTTTTAAGGGGTGGAAAAAGTGCCAATTCCTCTGATCCAGTCCCTGCTGTGCTCTCTTCTTACAGCAATAACTTGTACGCAACTGAGACTATCCAGCCCAACCACAGAGGCAGTCCCCAGGGAATGGCAGCAGACCAGGGAGCTCAAGACCGCTCCCACGGTTGGCCCAGCTTGCAGCATCTTGCATCTGGTGCCCTGCCTTGGCCACTAAATTTATTGGCAGTAGGGAAGAAAGCAACAGGATGATACAATTCCCCAGCCATCTGGCTATGGTGCTGGTTTTCTTAACCTTGTATATGCTAAGTAGTATAATAAATTTTGAAATAAGACTTTGAGATGGCTCAAGGGATCCTTTATTATGACAGGATGAGTCTGCTATGAACAAACATTGCCAGTGATAACTCATGTATCTCCGAGTGTACCTGCACCCTGTTATTTTAGTTTTAGGTTTTCCAGGCAAGTATCTCTCTTTGTAAACTACTTTTTGTTGTGTAACCCTGCTCTGCACACTCAGAGCTACAGCTGTGAAATAAATACATCAGTTGGGGAACTGTAGCCACATGATATACAGAGAGCAGTCTTCTGGGGGAGTTGGGAAACTTGAAAGTAATTTTTGCTTTCCCCACTGATCTGACCCTATTACTCCAGCAGATAAGAAAGCAAGCAAAATTAATTCCCCTGCACGGTAAGACTTGTTTCGGGCCAAGGTAAGTAGGGAGGCTGTGCTGTGAATTGCTCCCACTCATAAGTGCCAAAGATGGCTCACCACAGGCTCTGCAGCATTCCCAGAGGTATGACAGTGACGCAGCGGTCCTGGTTTTCAAGTTACCAGGTAGGGGTTTTCCACTGAACCACTGGCTCAAATGCTGCGATCATGGTAGACAAGAGGCAGAGAGATGAGAGAGGGAACGACACACTAATACGAAAGGAGTAGGTTCTGGGTTTGCTTTTAATTCTGCCACTGGCTTTGGCCTTGAAGAAATCACATAATCTTCTACCAACTCCATTCCCTACCTTGCATACTGGTGAACTGACTGGGTTAGAAACTGCCTCCTAACAGTTGTCCACAAGTTTTGGTTGAAGCTTCTTTGTGCTATCTTAAAGCTAATAAACCAATAGTCTCTTCAGAGCACTGAATTGGAAAGAGAAGATGGAAAAAGTGATCCCAATCTCCTGCAGTGACTATACCAGTCCTGCTTCTGTACTCCACAACACACACTCCCCTGAGGAACCACCCAAACTAGCCAGCTCATTTTCGAAGAAGATTCTTCTTCCAGAGCAACTGAAAGCAGAAAAGAAGAACCTTTCATTCTTTTTACCACTGATTCAATATCTATTTTAATCTAAATAGAAATGGCCCAAAATCAGGGGACAAACTCATTTAAAGTCACCTTTTTTTTTGTGAAGTGTATGGGTAGAGTCTTGCTTGTTGAGCCCTTTACAGAATTGCCAGTCTTAACTTTGCTAATGAAAACATTTTGTTCTCTCCAAGATGCTGCACAGCCCCTTAATTAATTCTCTGCTGTAATTATATTTGTAAATTGTCTGAGTTAAGTTTGCAAACTGAACCTACCAAGAGGAAAGGAAAAAAATACATCTGCAAGCTCAGGATTGTTCCATATGGGTTTTTCCTTGTTTCTTCCTCTTTTTTTCACGTTTTTTCTTTCATTATCAGAATCAAAGCTACTGTTCATGGCTACAGTACTTCACAATTAATTGCAATTAATTAACCTTCGAGAAAACCTGCAAGTTGCTGTTACAAGCTCCTTTTTTCCTGGTCTGCTTTTCTCACAAGACTGTTCTGGGGAGATGTTAGGCTAAGGAAGGATTAAAAAATCCCTAATACCAAGACTGAATGCTAATTCATTTGGGGTTTCATCTGAATTTCCCAGCTTAAGCTGCTGTCCCTCCTCTTTCTGAATACTCAGAAAGCACAATCATGAAGAAAAAAAAAGGAAATAATTCCATTTTGTTGATTTCTTCACTTTATCTTTCTGTCACTAATATTCTGCAACTGCTCTTTTCTAGAGAAAGAGCCTAATCAGCAAATACAGACTTAATGGAAACCTGGCTAGGAGCAAAGATTTGAGGAAATTGATGCCATTTGCACATTACAGAGTCCATGGGGAGAAATTCTGCTCAACACAGAACCCAACAAGAGCCCCTCTGAAAGTGGGACACGATGACTTTTCATAGCATCTGTAATGCCGTGTACTAGGCTGTTCTTCAGCAGAATTGCCTGCAGATCCTCAAAACCAACGCTTTTCTAAAAAACTACCATTCTGCCCATAGAAGCTGCCTGATGAGCTCCCCCAGAGCTAACCTGTGTGCACAGCCCCAAGTGCAGTGTTCCCACCCAGGCACATGCTGAGTGAAAACACATCAAGTTTAAGGCAGGCAGAGTCCTTCACAGCACAGAGGAGAAGCGTGACTAATCCCATCATGGGTGTTCTTCTATAAACCCTAATCATGATTGGCATTAGCTGGCATCATTACTTACTTCTGCTATCTACAGTATTCCTCTGCGGAAAAAGTCTCCCATTTTTTTGCCTAAGGGCTCAAACCTGGATGCGTGGTGCTCACCAGTGACCACACACATCACAAGGTGCACAGGATTTTATATGGTGCCAATGGGATGTATATATCATATTTGGACTCAAATAAACCCAAGCATCCTCTGCATTGGTCTGTCAACAGACTAAGCTTCGGAAAATAATTTAATTGGACTAGGGAATGCAGAAAATGGTCAGTTTTCTATGTTAAGATTGAAAGCAGGGACACTTCTCATTTGTCTTTCTGAAAGAGACCCTGGCTTGCTGCAGAACAATGAGAGTTTAAGGGCTCCCAGACATGTTTTTATGTAAAACAGACTTCACTCATTATTTGAAGATACATTTTGGAACATAATTTATTAGTGGGTCATTTTTTCCTAAAAGCTGAGATTTTATTTCATGGAAGATTGGCTTTTATCAAAGCCTTTCTATGTATCTCAACTTCCACTAGTGTTTTACCTCCCTAATATGAACAGAAGGAGACAAAGGCTCATTAGCAAGCATAAAGAAATTACATGAGACAATGCTATCAGTTTTAAATTCACCAGTCATTTCAGCTAACCTTTTCAATTACGGTAGCCTGCAAAGTATGCTTCAAAACCCTGGGGAAAACAGTTGCTAGGCACCCACAGATGCACAAAGGAAAAGGAGTCCTTTACCCATGATTGCTGGCATTAGGACCATCCATCATCACAGCTGTGCCTGCAGACGACATCTCCATGGGGCTTGCCAAATGTGAGGAATAGGTAGAACAAGGACACCAAAGCAGTACCCAAGAAGTCTCCCAAGCCATGTGGGAACCAACCCACATATCAGCCATGCTCCCTGGCTTGGAGACATCATTGCACAACATATGGTACCAGAAATAAACTACAAGAATAACTGAAATAGGAGAGAGAAGTGGGTAAAAGTCCACAGAACTGAAGCCCTGGAGATACATGGAGGGTATAATAAATACATATACATAAATAGTGTTTCTCTTTGTACATGAAGGACACTCACGTAAAGAAATTCAGTCAAAAGGTAGCTTTGGTTTTCGTAACAGCAGCCTTGCCCTCGTCAATGTATTTGTGTCACAGCAACAAGTAAAAGCTTTGGTTTGTGATCAGGACTGAAGCATGCTAAATGCTGTATAATAGCAATCACAGACAGACAACCCTCACAACAACCATTTTATAACAAAGCATAAGGTGAGGTAGAAACAACAGATGGATACAACAAGAGGTTAAAGCCACACACCATGACAGTTAAATGATGATGATCAGTGCCACAGTCAGCTTCTACAGCACACAAATGCACAGCTGTTATTCAAGACGCTGTAAATACCACACGAGGGACAAGTGTAAGGAAAGGACCCGAGTGGGCATGTCTGACCTGTGGCAGAATCTCTACAAGAGCAGCCAAGAAAACAGTGGAGAATTGCTTTAAGAAAAAGTCCTTGTGGACAATGATACATAACTAAAGACACAGGCAGTAGCAAAAGAGAGACAATGACAGCATACAGGTAGTAGGAGAACCCCTTAAAGATTAATAGCTGGTATTTGATGACTCCATTTTCCTCCGCTAGAAGGATGTCTTCTTCCAGACACGCCAGTCCCTGATAGCTGATGTCTTTTATCCATGAGGTTTTCAATAGAAAATGCACACTTCTTTCAATATTCAGGATAAAGTTACCACTAATCATAGAAAAAAACCCTAACTGCTCTAGTATATTGGTTGCCATTCTTTGAGACTCACATAACACCTGACTAAAAAATTCATCTAATAGCAGTCCATTTTAGTCCAAAGGAGACTATACTTCCATATAATCAGTGTAACTCTGCTTAGAACAAAGCCTGCCACTATGGTCTTTCAAAAAGTACTTCCAAAGGCTGCTTTCAGACTGAGGGCTTTGGTACTTAATGCATATACACTCTTCTGTAGATTTTTTCCAATTGTAATTTCATAATGCAGCCTTCAGATATATAAAATACATGATCAGCTATACATATCTGTGGGGAGTTGATTCCAGCTTGCCTTTTGAAAGGGACTGCAGTTACGACGTTGGGGGAGAAATCTACATTTTACTGTTTTGAAATAAATTATATAATCTTTAATAGCAGTTCTCTTAACCTGCACACATAAAAATGTCAAATACACTGCAGAAAAACGTAACCACTTATCAAGTGAATCAAGTTGGGTAGCCTCTGGGGCTAGTTTGGAAGAAGGTGATTTCCATCTTTTACATACCACACCTTCATACATGTGTTCTTACAGGAAACTTTCCAACTGCCTTTGCTCAGCCAACACCTGATCCCCTGCATGTTTCTCTAACACTTTTCTAGCATCCATTTATACCAAACTGTATGACATCTAATGTCTTCAAATGTCACATTTTCTGCATATTATGGAAAAGCAGGTACCCCTGCACAGGTAACTTCTCACAAACCCTAAGGAAGAAGTTCAACATGCCATTTAATGAGAGGTGGGAAAACCATACTGACAGCCACAGACATCTGCAACCTCTCCAGCAGCCCATCACTAAGAGCACAAGGAACATCCAAAGAACAGAACTTTTCTGTCAATACCTGGGCGGTGGCAGAGGAAGTCCTATTTCCAACCTTAAAAATTCACCAGCTCTTTTCAGGTGTGATTCCACTGAGGTGTGCATTCCCAAAACTGGCTTGATTATCCTATATGAAATTCACACTTCTTAATGATTAACTTTATCAAAATAGAAATCCACTGGTTCAGAAAGCACCCTCACTAGTACCTTCTGGTCAGCTAGTGAACTGTGATTTCATGATAACGAGTGGATTCAGTTTCTTCGTAACGTCTACTACGAAAGAATTACAGTGAAGGGGCTGCTTTCAGATCATGTAAGACAAGAGCTAAAGCTCACTGAAATTAGTGAGCATCCTTCCACCGATGCTGGGCACAGGAGATAGTACGGGGAAGACACAGCTTGCCATAACAATGGTGTCCAGCCAGGCAGAGAGGAAACCCTGGTTTGATGTTGAAAATGTCTCTGCTCCCAACAGTGGACAGGTAGGGAGCGCAATCTATTAATTGAGACGTATCGGTCCAATATAAAATGCTAAAGGCTTGGATTTCATTTCTGACAAAGCAGCATTTAACTTTTGATAACAAATACAACTTCACGAGTCTTTTCTATCTGCAAGAGCAGAAAACACCTACTGCCAATCTTTAAAAAAAATGAATTATAATCTTACTCATTCAGCAGAATAATGCCATGTTTCTACACCACCTCTTTACTCGGCAAAGACCTTGTGACCTTGTGGCTGTCCACAACCAGGTTTCCTCCCTCCCTCTATTCTGACATCCCCCCCCCAAACTTGGTGCACAGGGGCAGTCAGTCAATCATGCCTCCCCACAGTGAAGCCCAACCTGCCACAGAGGAGGTACCAACTCACTCTTTTTATCCTAGAGGTCAGTCATTTGAACCCTCATCTGAACCAGAATGGAGACCCAGGAAGATGCATGGCCAGGTTACAGCACAAGGCTAGAAATCTAAAGACACTTACCTGTAGACCTGACACGTCTTGAGGGAGTGTCATGAATTCTGTAGCTCTGCAACATGCTTTTGCAGAAACTGATAAAATTCCACGTGTTTTCTCCGAGCCACTTACCACAATATCCTCACCTTCGGCACAAAGATCACCAAGGTCCAGGCGAAGAGACCACGAGTTATCATCTCAGCTCTTTCTCCGACTGCTTATAATATTTCCCTGATCTTTATAATTCCTAATAACCAAGGTCCCCAGTCCCTGCCAGGGGACAGATAAATGTAATTTACCAAATGTATAGCTACAGTGACAGAGAGGTTAAGCAGGTCATGGCATGCAGACCTGGGAACAGAGCCCACACTGCTGCTAGCCAGATTCAACTCTTAGCCGTTGGGTCTTTCAGGAGCAGACAGAAAATTATAAGATCGCTGAATGGCCATCTAGCTGGCTGTCAGGTCACCTAGTGATCACAAAATGAGATCACAGAAGGAGATTTATGAGTCTGGTTTTTTGCATTTCTAATATGCACTGTACTTGACACCTGAGATTCTAATACTTATTCACAAATATTTGTATAATCTGAAACACCATAAATGATGAGTTTCCTTGCACTGGATGATAATCCCAGAGGACAAAAGAAGGACTACAGTGAATTGTGGTTAAACACCCAATTAGCAAAAAATTGTATTTGAACTAATTTGATGAACTTGGTGAGGTGTCAAAAGGAGCCTAAACTGAAAAATGAGCAACATGTAGGTGAAACTGGAAGCTTATAGATCTTAGCATGTGCTGAAGAACTTGTCTTACACCACGGTTGATGAAACTGAGGAGGACAGCACATGAGGTTTTATTCTGTTTATAGCAAGTGGAAGCCTGCATGGGTTGCCTTTAGGGCAGTTACGATTCAACCTAAAAATTGCATTGTTACAGTAGAGGTGCCTCTTTCTTGAGCAGGCCACAATAAAACTAGCTAGAGAAATCAGGGTCCTCAGAAATTTTTGCATGTTTCACTGCAAAGGCATGAGTCCAACCCAAGCAATTAGGCAGTAACAGGCATTGCCATCAAACAGATAATTCCTGACCCGGGTAAGATACAAGTTTTTTGAAACTAACTTGTGAGTACATTTTCTTATTTGCAGAATTTAATAATAGATAACTCACGAAGGTAAGCCTCAAGCAGAGACAAGACTGCCACATGAAGCATTAGCAGGATGTGATGCAGAATACTGTGAACCATTCTAGACTCCTTGATTTGAAAAAGTACAGCTAAGTCCTGGTAGGATGACTAAGGAGGAGGAAATTAAAAAGAGCTTGGCCTGTTCAGCTTAGCAAAATGAAGTCTGAGAGGGGATACAATTATTCTTTATAGGTACATTTGGAAGTAAACAGCAGGGATGGAGAAGAATTATTTAACTTTAAAGGCTGATACTCATACAAGACCAAGGGGCTATAAATTGTTCATGAATAAATTTAGACTGGAATTTAGGAGATTCCTGACAATTTGCAGACCTCCCAAAGAAGTGGGTATAGGCAAACTGATCTGAAAAGAAGCTTCATATGTTTTTGGAAAAAAATAAGATAGAGCAGATACGATCTTAGAGGCAGAAATTAAAGTTTTCGATACAGAATTCAGGAGTTTGATTTGTTGTGATTGTTCAGATTTGGCTAAAGCAGACTTGCTAGTCTTGTGTGACCCTTTCAGCGGAAGTCCCTGATACTTTGATCTTGTTGACCATATAAGACAGCTGGACTGAGTGTCAAGTGTTTAAGATCAAGAAATAGTTGTGAAATCAAGGTGAAATGTTGTTTCTTGGATGAAAGTGGCAGGTTAGTTTGGGGAGTGACATTTGCTGGTATTTAGTATCTTTGCAAAGACATGATTTTCTCTACTGTATATGAAATTCTCCTGCTTCTAGTGATCAAGGCAAACTGGACAGTTGATCATTTGTGGATCAACTGCAGAGATTTTTTTGTTACGGTTACATATGGATTTTCCACAAACACGTTAATATATGAAGCCAAATAATATTGGCAAATGTTAATTTGCCACCAACATAGTGCATGAACTAAAAGTTTGTTTACTTTGATCCTGTGCTTTGTTCCTTTCTCAGTTTTAGGTACAAATTTTCCTTCTATAGAAATATTTGCATGTACAATGTTCACTACGAGTACTACTAAGAAACCCCATTTTTTAAATTTACTAACAAGCCCTTTGACCACCTCCTGTAAAGCCTTTTGTGTGTTAGAGAACACTGAAGTTTTCCCAAAGACTGTCCACAACACACCACATTTTTTATTACAAATTACAAAAATTAAAACTATAAAAAAGGTACATATGCAAAAATGCCATTTTTTTCAAGCTCGGTAAACAAGTTTTGATTTCACAATTTACACATTTATTCAAATTATGCTTCTTCCTAATATTCCTGCATTGCTTCTAAATCCAGCACATTTGACCAAAACACCTTTAAATATTCTTGCATGTCTCTGCATTAAAGCTGCTTTCTTTTCCAACGCATTTCCAAATGGGCCACTGTCACAGTGAGAATTTTAGTGAAATCCATCAATCTCACTACATTATGAACATCCGTAATGACAGAAAAACCTTCCTGGAATTTTTCATGCTTATTTAGGGAAAGGAATTGATGAATATCATGATATATTTGAGCACTGCATTTAGGAACTGGTTAAGGCAACTAGACAGCGAAGGCTGACTCAGGTTTGCAATACCCCATGTTAACCTCTGGAAGAGCTTGAGGACTGATCCTCAGATGGTGCTAATCCTGATAGTGCTACTGGAGTTGATGGATTATTCTAATTTATGCAACACATGATCCTTCCATGACTAACCCTGAATAGGGGGAAAAAAAATGTAAAAAACCTTAGGAAGAGAGGAAGCAACACTGACTTTGTGCTGTTCTCCTTTCCTCCAGCAAGGACGTGGGTCACATTGGTCTGAAGGAGCCTCCCACATGAAGGTGTGGGATCTAACACCCATCCATCTTCCCAGGTTTACACAGTCATCCTCTAGAAACTTGTTCTTGCATTTCTTCCCTCTTTTTTTCCTTCAGTTTATTTAAAAAATGCAGAGGCATGTAATGATAGCAATAATTCTCCTGTAACCTTTACAGCACATTTGGTAGGTATCAATGTCAGCCTGTGTGTGTTCAAGGTCTGCAGTGCAGCAGATGAATAATATGTCTGATAACACGATCTAAATATAAAATTATCTATCTACCTAAAAAGTTAAGTGTTAACTTGTTGATAGCAGAATCTGACTTTTGCACCTATTAATATATGATAGCATTATACGTTGCAACTTAAAATGTAGGCATGCCCGCATGTTTTATTTACAGACATTTGGAAAATGCAAGGACTTACATTATTTTTAGTACTGTAAACCAGATACTGTAGCCTATGAATTTAGAATAGAGCAGAAGAAAAGGAAAAAAATTACACCTCTAAGTTTCACTTCAAATCAGGTACAGATGGATATGAGTCTCTCATCTGGGATACAGAAGAAAATACATTCAACATCATTTATTATACTATGTCTACAGAAAGAGAAGCAAACTAAATGAAGCACTAACAACATTAACACTGCAACAGTTTTAAGGACTTATTACAGAAAATGCATCCCTTTCAAGTGTCAGCCCTCCAATACTCAAGGTCCTTATATCACAGTGTTATTCTTAACTTCTATTATTATCCTGGATTCAGCAGCACAATAAAGCAAGCCAATTAAGTAACAAAAGATCCATAGATCTTTTTCTGCCATCATGTTAAAGATGTGACATCATGCCATCATTGTCTAAACATGTAAGATGAAGAGCCTGATCTCCTTTGCTCATTTCACTAAACGGAGAGTAAAGAAGTTCCTCCAAAGGCCAGTCGCCAGGCCTTCTCTAGGGAGAATGAAGGGGAGGTGGAAAACACAAGCATTATTCTGCCTGCCTAACTAGGAGCAGACATACTGAGTTTTATTTTTCTACCCAATTCCATTTCACCTTTTTACTACCATTAATATTAAATACCTATTAAGCCAAAAGGTAGGAGGTTAAATTAATAACCTACAATAATAAATTAATAAAAATAACCGCTTAAACAGTTTTGATCATTCTCTTTAAGTATTAATTATTCTCACAGAGCTGTATTTAAAACTATTGTGATTATCAAGCTTACACAAAGCCCTAGACATGCAATAGGATGTACGGCCTTAACATAGTCTGTAAGTTAAAGGCCTGTGGTCACTGTGCCTGATAATAGGAAGCTCTAGCCAGAAGAGTCATTGCCAGGGCATAGTCACTGATCAAGGAAAGAACATTCACATAGAGGATGCAGGGAGTACTGCATACCCCGGTATCTCCCCCAGCTGCAGGAAAAAGTAAAGTACAAGTGTGATAAACACTGATTTTCTAAACTGTCACCCTTTGTTTTGCAGCTAACACCCTGGAAGGAAATGCACTGGGCAATGAAATTACAGCATCAGAATGCAAAGCCCTCCTTGTGCTGATTTTATCCATAAAGCACATCCCTACGCACCACATAGGGATCATCTCTATGTCATCAGTAGTAAACACTAGTTGTGAAAAAAACCTACTCAGAGCAAGCACATTTCACCACATTTTGAGAAATAAATAGGTAAAAATAGCAGTGAAATACTTAAAGCAGGATCAGGATTCGTCAATATGACACAGATGATGTTAGCGAGAGCTACACAGCTAACTGCTGCAAACTGCTGATGACATTTACCACATGGTACTTAGACAAATACTGAAAAAAACTAATTGAACAAGAAAATGACTGGTTAAATGCATAGTTACCATACAGAAAAAATATTCACCTTTGTATAACAGGCTCTCTTCTGCAGACTTAAGGGGAGAGGCCTGAGATGAGGCTTCTTCTACAAAACTGAGAATTCATGGCCTTATTTACTCGCTAAAGAAGAGAACTTCTTTCTTTGTGGCATATACAGGAAGTCCTGAATGCGGTCAGAAGGGAGTAAGTGTTTTGGAGAGGGCTCAGGAGCAAAAACACAGGGACCTGCTGCTGCGACACCCATCTGTGTCCCATTCTGGCCAGCACCCACCCACCAAGTATAGGCAAAATGTTTCTGTCCCATGTTATCATCCAAATGTAACTATTCAGTAGCAGGTAATATGTGCTCAGAAGTTGGCTCTTTTCCCAAGATACTAGCTCTTGGGAGACTGTCTCTTGAAAAAGCACCAGCTACGCGAACCAGAACAATTAATCAGTTATTGCAATACTACAAACCCCCTTCCATCACAAAATGCTGCTGTGACACACCACTAGAAACTGCATGCTTTTCAGTAGACTATTAATATCATATCACAGGCAAAAAAGCATTAATCTAGAAATGGTTTCAAATGGGTAGGACTATAGGATCTGAACTAATGATTCATAAAATCATTTGCAGCTATTAGTCTACAAGGATAAGTGCTGCTAGTGCTTTTATTTCAGTGCTTGGTGTGGCACCATCAATTTAAAATCTCTCTCGTGTGTGTGATGGATTTATGTATGCTGTGGAACATAAGCAGCCCTGTCAGGATTTTGAAATCTAGATTGCTATATACAATTACAGGTGTGACAATACAAAATAACCATCGAAGACACTTAGAGGAAAATGCTGAAAAGTCATGTGCATACCATGCAGGAAAGCAGTTGTTTAATATTTCTGTATCACACTGTGATTATTTCACTTGATGGAAGTGATATATTTTTACATAACTTAATCTAAGGTTACATCTCTCATGAAAATGATTTGCAGTCTTGGAATCCCCAAGGACAAGGAAAAGTAAGAGGGAGATTTTTAATGGGCAGATGTCATTTCTATGAACATTCCTCCAGCTGTCAATCCAAAATCTGTCAGCTGGACTCTACCCTGAAAAATCAGTAGAAAAGACCTTAGTTGGCATATATTTTCATTCTTAACCTTTTTCTTGAGTAGCAAAAAGGCAGAAATATGCAGTGCCAGGTGTATCTAGAAGTGTTCATTTTATGTAAGTAGAAACAGTCACTGAGCTGAAAGGAGTGAGGTGGTTTAAGGATAAACCTCTCAGAGGATGCACGGTGGTCCATCTGGATGGAGGTTGGGTCTCCAAGACCTCACAGCACACAGGAGCACATTTGCTCAAACTCCCCAGTGCAACCTGACTGCTGTAGTTCATTTCTATTTGTGTAATAAATTAGGTAAAATAGTTGAGGTGTTGGGGGACTCATGAGCCCAAGAGACTGCTAACTTGATGGAAGACTTTATTTTTAACTTATTAATTGACATCCAATCATAGGAAGAGTAATGAAGAAATCACAGTTGTCTGGAGACCACATGGGGCTAACAGACAAGTTCAGCCAATCATTTTCTGTAGGACAGACGTGTGAAACGCAACACCATATTACAATATACACTGTGACATAGGGCAAGGGCAATCTTTCCAGGAGGCGGATTAAAGGGGCACAGAGACATGAATCATTTCAGCCTTTCAATGCAATGGCCATCCAGGGGATTGCCTGTCTTCCAATAAGAGCATTTGACCCCTGCTTGCCAGTGCAATGGGTCCTTATGGGGTTTTTAGGGTTTTTTTGGACTGTTCCTATTCACTGGCACTTCCTTGTGCTGAGTACACTGAAAAAAATAATCTCTAGTGAAGACACAGTCTGGCAAGGTAAAAATGGAAAATCTGCTTTCTGAGGACTTTAATTTACCCATGTTTAAACTTAATCATTTGTATTACACAATTAATTATGCTAAGCTGCCTAAGCCTCAAATGAATGTACTTTGCCTTTTAATCTAAATAAAACACACACATAGCAAACCAGCAACAATGGAGAAGTCCACAGCTAGTGCCAAGATGAGCAGAATTTGAGACTCAATTGCCCTTTCACAAACAATGCTGAAAAAACTGAAACAAACCAGGGGGTGTGTGTGTGTTTGCTTGAACGAGAAAACAAACAAACAAAAAAAAAAACCACAAAAAAACCACCAAACTAAAACCACAGTGCTAAGTAATCAGAAAATGCATAAGACATTTTCTTAGAATATAGAGCATCTTGTTATTTGGTCACCAGGAGAAATAACTGGTCTGTACTGGATACTTCAAGCTACCCGGAAAGTTCTTTCCACTGTCAGTTAAAGAAGCAGTAAGGAAACCAAAGCGGCTTTTGAGGTTCATCATCGTTACCCCTTACAGCTTACCCAGTGAAGGAAACCTAGCAGGACAGAGCTATCAAGCTGCCTACTTTAACTTGCTGGTTTGCTGGGAATGCGCCACCAGTGATTCAGAGTTTGGCTGCATTATATAACAAAGGACTCAATGTTTACCTTGGGGCATATGAAAGACTTTGGAAGTCTCCTCTTTTTTTGAGTGGGAGGAATGAATCAGTGTGTGCAGGTCTGTATCCAATTTTAAATTACAGAAGAGTTATATACACATACAACCTCATTAGCCTTTTACAAGAGTAACTGTCATTTTTATTCTAATATTATGACGGTAATTCTGTGGCTGGTTAATGCTTTTGGTATTTAATCACAGAGTACAAACCATAATTATTCTACCTCTAATACATCTCTGACCTCTGTCCTCCAGATGATAAACTATCTGGTTTTCAAAATACATAAATGTCTGTAGATTTTCACATCCATTTACTTGCAACAAATACTTGAAAATATTTGAAGATCTTACATTAAGCATTTCTATTAAGAGAAAAATTCTGCAAGATTTTGAGCTACACATGAAGACATTACCTCAAAATTTTTAAAACTATTGGTTAAGAAATAGAAATGCCATTTGCATACTGAACTGTCCATTTCTATATTGGCAGTTAGGGCATGGTATTAAAAATGCCCTCAGGTTGCCCTAAACCAGACATTAGTAGGTTTAATCAAAAATGTTAAGATCCAGTAAAGTCTTTCATTTTCCTAGGCACACTTGGATCTTGCAACCAGTATTGATTCACTGAGTAAAAAACCTCTCTAACATCTCGTTCATTTGATAGGTCCTTTGGGGCATAATATTGTTCCTTCTGCTATCATGGACCATTGCCTTCAAATACCACAACATCTGTGGTACATTATTACCAGCTTCTCAGGCCAAATTAATCCCTGGTGTAACTTCACCAAAACTTATCAAATTATGCCAGGGTCAGTCTGACTCTGTCTTTTCCACATTCTTTTCTTCGCATTTGTAGTCCAAATGGTACAATCCTTCACCTAAACTTTTTTTTCTAAATAAATAAGCCAAGAAAATTTAAGTGTCCTGGAAAGAATAATTCAGGTAAAAATCAGTAACAATAGTATTATTATTATCCTTTTCATATAATTCCAAGTTTTACATATGGCAGAGGTCATTATGAATTTTCCCTATCTCAGAACATAAAGCAGAAAATAATTTCAAGAAGTGTAAGACTAATTGGAACTTGATGTTTCCTTAACCCTTTGGTAAGAAGCCTAATACCCTAGCTGTGATTTCAAGTGTGAATTCTTTGGGAGACAAAATGAAGCACAGAAATCCAGATGGGGAAGAAGAGGAGATACTTCTCGCATCCTTAGGGAGTCTTGCACAGCTCTTTAAAATTTATTGGGGGGTGGGGGAGGGGAAAAGGCTGTACTGGGAACCATACAATAATTTAGGTTGTAAGGACATAAGGACCTCAGGAGGTTCAACCCCATGCCCAAACAAGGACTGACTTTAATGTTAGATGAGGCGGTAACATTTTGTCCCACCATTCAATCCCATCAGGGGGTTAGCACTACAGACAGCCAGAGTAAAGAAGGAATCCTTAATGGGGTTGTAATAGTCATTAATTGCAAAGGCTGGCTCATCGAGAGGGGTATTTTCCACAGCTGGAAAGGGACAGAAATATGAGTTACTGCAAAGTTGACATGCACAATCTGAGCCATGGCTGCAATAAGAACAGACTGTAGCGGAGAGCAGAATAAAAGAAATAATGCCCAGGGCCAAGCACAGCCTTGAGTGGTACACAACCGGAGAAAATATAAGAGGCTGAAGAAGGCAGTATTTATCCAGAGGAGGGAGGAAAAATGAGAGAAATAAAACACAACAGAGTGGAGAAATTTGTCAGAAATGGCAAAGCATCGTCATAGAGGAAAAAGAAAAGAGGTGAGATACAGATTCTCTGCCACATAGCATGAACTGACGGCAAGTTTCTCACCAGTCCTGTCTTCTAGATTTACAACATCAAAGAAAAGAAAGATAGAATCCTAGAACATAATTCATATGATTCATCTAAATATATATATGTATATGGCAAAGTATGCCAGACTAAAGTGATATCACTATCACAAATCTACCCAGTACAGAAGAGACCCAACTGCATCTTTTTAAGAAGTCACCATAGACATGTACAACCAAAGATGCCAGAAGAAATATAAAAAAATTTGCAGAGGAAAAGTATGAAGGTGAGTAAATGGGATGGAGGGAAGTGGATTCAGATTGGTCAGGACTTTGCACAGAAACCACCAAGCTGCCACGAGAGCACTGCAACTCAGAGAGGAAATTTCTGTCTGTAGATAAATTGTCTCGATTGCCATAGGCATTGAAAAACTGTCCCTTCTCCTTTCACGAACCGATTTTGAATGGAGCTACAAATGAACTGCACTGGTGAAAAAATGAGACTGATAATCGGTAAGACTTTCTTACTGGCTACATGAGAAAGGCTTATAAAATTCATTCATGCTGCAGTTTATTGTACCATCTATTACCATAGTGATTTTTCTTTTTCAAATAAATACATACTAAATATTGCAAACCATGCAATATTTAAGAAACACATTTTTCCAGCAAATATCCCCCACCTTATTTCCAGTAGATACAATCTGGAATCTTTATTATTATTATAAGATTCAGAGGTCTCTCTTCCAGCCAACATGATATTTTAAGTATTATTAACAAAAATGATGATTGCTCACAATCACTGATAAGACACCAGCTCCTTGTTGTTTCTTAAGTATGCTTCTTTTCTTTAATGCTGTCAGATACTTTCATAAAGGTGTAATAATTATTGCACACTTGTAATGATGGATAAAAGTAATCTATGATTTATTGGGAATTACACTGTTATTGATTAAATCAGGCTACCAAAATCTCATGATTCATTTTTTTCACAGTATGCAGAAAATAATCTATCAGTCACACAATCTTGTCTTTTTATATCTGTAGCGTAATTTAACTTTCATTGCTAGAAAAAAATCTTCAAGAGCAGTTTATGACCTTGGCTAGTTACATCTAGAAATAAAACCACTTAATAATTTGTTAGAATTTACATACTTTTTCTAAAAATAGAATATGTCCTATATAATATGAGGATAATATACGCTGAGCAAGATTAAGTAACTTTCAGAGAAGAAAGGGGAATAAAAGAGAAGAGACTTTCATTTAAATAATAAAAAAGTAAAATTAACTTCTTAAAGATCTTGGACACAGAACAGCAATTCACAGCTTCCTTGTGACTTTTTTTAACTGATGCTTTCATTTAAAAGGCATATGGAAATGAGTAGGGATACAGAGGAAATGAGACAGAACTGGTTTGCTGAAAACTCAAGTCTTCCAAACAGCAACAGCACTTCCACTTGCTTTAGCAGATGCTCTTGATTTTTTTTTTCTGACTACTCTGAAATGATCAGAACTTTCGATATCGTTTTTTAAGCCTAATTTCATTGGCAGCAAGTAAGAGTTAACAGAACAATTTTTATAAAAACATGCATTTGCTTAAAATACAAAACTTTTTCATGACAAGTAGTTTGTCATACTTTTGGCAAGGTTATACATGATTGCCTTGCTATTTTTGGCTGTTAGAGAGGCTAATGGCATACTAAAATCTTCTTTCATGTACAAAGTAATTGTGTCCTTTTGCAATTCATATTAGCCTGCCTTACGTTCCGTGGCTTTTAAAAGGTTTATATGGAACCAATGGATGTTCTCATTTATTGTGCACACCACTTCAGTTACCCACTTTCCACAAGTTGCAAGCAGAAAGACAATAAATGCTGGATACAGCCCAATGTCAACATGTAGTAATGTGGCAGCAAAATTTTCAAAAAAAGTTCTCTTCAAAATAAAGAAAAAAAAATAATTTAAACTCTCAGAAAGCTTTGGAAATTGTTGGTAAACTACTTTTATATTTAGCAACTACAAAAACGTGTGTACGCCTGAATGATGGAACTGCATGTAAGCAATTTGCAAAGCCATGGGTTTAAGTCCTGTTTCTGAGAAAAATATACCATCTGCTCTTCTCTCACCATTAACTGAAGTTGTGTTCTCCTTTCTGCACATCATTTTTTGCACATTAAAAAGCCTATGGCAAGCTGGTGCCTTGTTAAGCACAGCAGAACAGCACTTGTTGAACACACTGTGGTGGTTGCAAACATCACATTGGCCACACAGACGACCGTGGCCGCTCACGATGCTCAGCTGAGACATCTCATGGACATGCTGAGCTTGTATTGCTGTTTTTGGGGCTGGTATACAGACACATTTGTTATGAGCTTATGATTCATGGAAAAGCTTGTGATATGGTGAGGCACTGGAATAGGTTGCCCAAGGAAGTTGTGAATGCTCCAACCCTGGAGACGTTTAAGGCCAGGCTGGACAGAGCCTTGGGTGACAGAGTTTAGTGTGTGGTGTCCCTGCTCATGGCAGGGGGGTTGGAACTAGATGATCTTAAGGTCCTTTCCAACCCTAAGTATTCTATGATTCTATTCTATGATTTCAGCAAGTACGCAGCCAACAGGGGTAGCATGAAATAGGACATTGAACAAATTTGCCACCATAAGCAGTTTTGAAATTCTGAAAATGGGCAAGACACCTCAACTTGGCCCATTTAAACACCTCCAGGAACATGCAATCATTAAACCTATCTGCAGAGTTGGAGTGACTACAGGCTTACCTCCAGCACTGCCTAGTGCTACCTTATTATCAAGCAAAGTGAAACCACCCTTTAATTTATGCTGGTCACTGAAATACTGCACTGCTGTAAACACAGCTAGAAAAGCAAAGAAAAAAAGTCTATGCTTAAAAGGCATTTCTTTTCTTTGGATTCAAAACATAAATTCTTCAGGCATATACTGACTACAGTAAAAAGAAAGTTAAGTCTTTTTTTTTTTTTCCTTTCCCTTTTTCCTGAGTAATACCTTACATGTTCTAAAGAATATTACCAGTTTTTCAGTAAACTTTATTATGTGTTCTATAGCACCAGGTAGACTAAGTTGCAGACATGAAGAAGGCAACTTCCATCCAGCTGTTACTGCTGCAGATGCATCAGCAG
>NW_009912370.1:85667-127676 GCF_000696875.1 Nestor notabilis
GGAAACTGGATTCATATGGGTAGAAGGAGCCATTGCCGATCATCCTTGGTAATTATGTGTCAGCGTATGAGATCCTGAGTTAACAGGTAAGTGTGATTTCAAGTACTGTTATCTTATTAGCAGCTAGCACTGGGTTATCTCATTTTCTGTTCTCTGGAGACTTAAAAAAAAAAAAAAAAGGTAATCAAAAGTTATATAGTTACACATATCACTTTCTTTTCTTGTTTTTACCTTCAAAAAAAAAATTGTACAAAAATGTTGACAGTTTTAAGGAAGAAAATGAAATAATTTTCTGTTTCTTTCCCTCTTAGCATTTCATGCTTTGTGTCATTTGATAATATACATGACTAGGTTTAATACTCAATCGTTTCCCAAATCCAATTTGACTACCTAACAGGGTTTAATTTACATGATGATACAATTTCTCACACCAGAAAGCATAGTAACCCTTCTTCTTTGGAGGTTAATGGTGATCTAGCTTAAAGCCTGAAAGATAATTACAAGGAATGTGCTTCAGGTGACAAAGTACTTTTGACAATCCCAGACTGTTGATAGCTTTTTAATTATACTTCTTCCCACCAAAGGAAACAGTATGCTTCCTCCTAAAATACTTTGAAGGCATTTCAGGTTTATTTATTTATTTTTCAGTAAACTGCTATGCACTGTAATCAATATTTTAACTGACTGTTACCCCAGGCTCTGCTCTCTTTCTTTTATTTGGATAAGAGATTAAACTTTGGGTTGTTTTTTTTTCCCCCCCCCATATAAAATGAAATACAAAAGAGCATCAAGAGAAGAATACAAACATTTATTGACTCACCTCTTATCTTCTGCACCCGTTTGATATTTTGTGACATTTAGAAATTGAAACTTTGCAGGATTTTTAGGTGCGAGCTTTGCTAACAGAGAAGGTCAGGTTCTTAAGCAACAAGGCAGTTTCTGATTATTAAATATGACCAACTAAGAAGGAAAAAAAAGGAAAATCCCATAGCTGCTTTTGCATATTACTGTGCTTTCTGAATATTTTTCTGCCCCTGCTTTAGTCAGTTGATTAAAAAAAGGCTATTTTGGTCAAGAGAAGAAAGTAATTCTTGTAAATGAATGTGGTACACAGCAGAGCTATATCGTGCAGAGGTACCCTTTTTCCATTTACTTCATATGCAAAATTTGATTGGTTTTTATGCCACTGATATTAGTTTACCACCAGTATTTATGTGTCTTTCAACAAATTGTTTGCTGCTTCCCCTGATTAAATGTGCTCTTAATAACACCCAACTTCAAGTGTCTTTTCAGTTTGGAACCTACAGTTCAATCATGATGCCTGCCCCTCCCAGCATCCCAACACCTCTTACTTGCCCTTAAATAAACACCTCTCTTATTTAAAGAGAACAGCAGAAAAGTAAAAAATGAGACCCAGACGCAATCGCTTCTTAAAAAAAAACCCAAAACCTTAGAATAGAACCAAAAATGCAGGAAAACAATAATTTCTGTATAAATTAATTAAAACAGTGACACCACCTGCTCCCTCAAACACTCACTGCATTATTAGTTTCCCTGCATAACATTATTAATATGCACAGAGAAAACAAAGTCTTCTGTTGGGCTAGTAGGAAGTACATGAAACCAAGCACAAAACACATCTTTGAATGGTCAGATTTAGGCCAAGCATTTTCTTACTTTTGGTGTATGCTTTTCTTAGTCCCATCCCTTGTTTAGCTCAGGCTCAAAGCACTTTCCAAGCCCTTGAGGAAATACATAATTTTAGGGTAATGGCAGAAATTCTTAAATCTGGAATAGTAAAACTGGATCTAGTTTTGTCAATTAATTTGCAATCCATGTACTTAAAATCCCTGGGGTACCACGGAGTACCTGACACCAGCAGGTGGGAGGGACCTAGGGGCAAGTTTCCACGGCTTTATAAAGCAAGCACCCATGCCCTTGCTCCCATGCTAGGCCAGCTTCATGCTAAGCACTCGTCAGTGGTAATTACAGCAGCACAACTCTGCTAGCAAAGCCTCTCACTATCACTTTAACTATTCTAGGTTTTCTGCTCATTTTTCCTTTTTTTTTCCCTCCAGATATAGCTTATATTGGCTGAGTAAAATTAGTGCTCCTGAAAAAAAAAAAAGCCAAATGAAAATGCCAAAAAAATAAAATTAAAAAACTCCAACCTACCCCCAGAAAAAAATGACTACTTGGATCAGCTCTCCTTAGGGATTGAACAGGATCATGTTCTTAGAGAAGCCACAGTGTATTTTTTTGCATGAAGTTCATGAAGCACAGTATTTGTTGATAAACAAATACTTTAAGATACTCTACCCTTATGAAAGCTAGGCTGGAATGAACTCCCTCAAAAAACTTCTAGGCATATCTTTGCTAAGGATTTACCATATATTTACATTCTTGTCATAAATGACCTTTATATTTTATTGGGTGATGTTTGCTCTTATTAGAGCCCAGTGACAGTGGAGGTTAGTATTTTATAAGCATGTCACAGTTCAATATATTCAGTTTATTTATTTCTAAAAACAAAAGGAGCTTTGCATACGGCACTGATCATAGCTCAAAAGACAATTTATTGCCTAGGGTATAGTTATAAGGAAGCACACTATCATCGATCCCACATTTTATTCTGAAAATAGTAAGAAACACCTCTGTAAATACATTGCAGTTACTGCACTGAGTGCCCTGCTACTTACTCCCTGTGAAACCCTGCTGTGTGTAGTGCTTTTACAAATCAGAGTGGTCTTATTCTGTCTGATTTATTTGAAGTTTCAAGGACAGACTGAAATAGAAAATGGCATCTTAGATTTGCACTCTTTTTCCAAGTATAGACGTATATAGGTTAATAGATAGAGCAACTGGGCTGAAACACATTATGTAAGTTAAAAATGTACGGAATACGGGTTTTTTTCAGGGCCTCCACAAAAAGCACTGTACAGATGGCTGATACTGGAGTTCATGTTTCCCTCCTGACTCTGTAAATTGAGTAGCATCTCTGCAGCAAGCACGCATAAAATTAATTTCCAATAATTTGCTGTTACGAAAGTAAATGAGATGAAGCTTAGGCCAGGACACTGTATCACCTTTTTTATTTTTTTTTTTCTTCTCAGGTAGCCCTTGGATCCTCTATCAAGCTTTTGTATCACTAATGAATCTCAAAACACACTAAATGCATTACATGAATTACAGGAGTCCTGAGTTTGATTTGGTTTTGTTTTTCCCTTAATCAGTCTAACCTGAAAGCAAAAAGTTAAATTGTTTTTTTTTAAAATCCTTCCAGTTTTTCCTGTCCCCTGCCCTTTTCTCCATATTTGTTTCCTCCTCCTACATCAGACTGTCAAACACTTTGAGGTGGTCATCACAAGGCATTACATCTGATTTACTTCTCTTCAACAGTTTATTTGCTACACAGGTCAACATTTTCACATTTATTTTTTCTGTCACATTATCATCATGTTTTCAAGTAACTTAATAACAGTATAGTCAATGTATGATTTTTCTGCAACAAAAATCCCTTCCAAAAGAAACTTCAAATATAATGGCTTTCAATATCACTTCTTCTGACACCAAGCAGTTGTGAAATCTACATGGGATGTTTTTATTCCCTCTAAACAGCTCTACAGTTAATAAGCTAAGAAGCTACATAAACAGTTTGGGAAATAGTGATTTTAATTTAAGGTATTTGTATAGATGCTTTGTATTATTTACACAAAAAATGAAAATTGCTTTATCTGAGCTGTGCTTATGAAAAGATTCTTAAGTTTTAGATGTTTACTCAAGGTCCTGCTGCAAGCTCCAGCACAGCCTTCCCCTTAGAGACCAACTCTTCGTAACACCATCATTGACTTAAAGCTTTGCTTTCCAAAGGTTCAGACAGGCCATGAGCGGCTCAGTAAAGTGTTCTCTAAGTATTCCTATTTAATTTGTGAAGGTTAGGACTAGGAACTGTCTCACTGTGAGACACAGATGTGGTCTTATTAAAAATCATAGAATGACAGAATCACAGAATGGTTTGGATTGGAAGGAACCCCTCTGCCACGAGCAGGAACACCTTCCACTAGACCAGGTTGCTCCAAGTCCCACCCAGGCCTTGAACATTTCCAGGGATGGGGCAGACACAACTTCCCTGGGCAACCTGTGCCAGGGCCTTATCACCCTCACAGTGAAGAATTTAGAAAGCTTGAAAATAAAGAAGCTTGTTTGGTGGGTGACCAAATAGCAAATGGCATCAGAAAGCAAGTGTTTCTGTGGGAAAGTTGAAGAAACAGAATCCCTCTCACTCACATGCCAGTAATAAAAGGTAGCCATACAAACTTTAATAAAGGTTGACTCATACCTTCATTCCTATCTCAAACACAAGGATCACATCTGTTGAGTCATGATCCTTACGTCTGCACAAACCCATGTTTTCTGTTTTATGGTTTTGTTTGGTTTTTTGTTACTCTACCATATGCATAATGAAATGGTGACAGCTAAGAAGAGGATGGGCTGACATGTTCATCACTGTGAAGGAGAGCCGGAAAGGGTCTATGAATAAGGAAGGATGTGTTTTGTCCTTCTTTTGTGAAAAGTTGCAACAGTGCCTTTTTTCCACTTAATGCAGCAACGCAACATTACAACAAGTAATACTGCCAAATCTGTTTCCTTGAGATATTCAGTATCTATTTTTATGAACTGAAGAGTTTAGTAAAACACAAGCAGCAAATTTCAACCTGATTATCAAAAGAAATATATAGCATAAATACAGCAAAAGGCAATTTTTACCCATGTTACTAGAAGAGGCCAAGCAAAATATGCAACACTCCCCCATTCAAATGGCAAATGTAAATACCCACTTGCTTTCAAGGATACCCTTCCTGGAGCTATTAAAGCTAGAAAAAGGTCATTTGTCAATGCGTAATCCAGTAATAAATCTTATCCTCCTAATAAGAAGGATTTCTTTTCTCCCATGACAGTGAAAGAGAAACAGGAGTACTGAGCTAAAATTTCTCAAATTGACAGTAACTATGACTTTTATGGGTGCTCTAAGAATATGATCTGTACACTTGTAGTAGCTAGAAAAGATTTTGTAATTCATTTGGTACTGCAGAAGGTCATCCTTTTCCAGATGGAGCAGATTCACTGTGTCCTTATGAATACAGGATTATAACTGTGCATTTGTATATATACATATGCATTTTGGTTTGTGCTTTATGTCTAGTGTATACATACTATACATAATAGAATATATTATGTCACTGTTTATGACTCACCATATGTAGTTCCACAGATAAGTCATGATTAATTTGTGACAGCAGGAGTTTGAAGGATGGTAGAAATTAAAACTCTCTATTGCCTAATAAAACAATTGATTCACTCTTCAAATACAGGAAAATTATGAAATGTTAGATGTAGAATCGCTTTTGCTTTTTCAATTAAGTTATCAATTCGTCTAAATGTTACAATGAGTATAGATGCAAGTCAGACATGACCAATGATTTCTCTTCTTGATTAAGAAAACTCAATTTACATAGCTTATTTAGTAAAATGTTACTATTTAGTAAAATAGCTTATTTAATAAAATATATAATGCTGAAAGCTGTTTAACTTGCTTGGTTGACTGGGCTTGGTATCATCAATTCAGTGTAGTATAATTTTAGTTAGATATGAAGCTCAGAACTAGTACCCAATACAACATGGATACCTCAAGTCTTATTTTTGTTCTAATTCTGGATGAGAATTAGAATCCTCAAAATGTGCATGAATGAACATTCTGGAAAAAAAATAGAAAATAGTAAATGGATCCAAATAATTTATTTTAAATCAAGCCTGTCCTTCTTGCACTGTATCATCTTGCAAATACAAAATAAACCACTTCCTAAGTAAAACTTCAAACTGAAAACCTGAAATACTTAAAATAAAATCAAATGGGATGTTTCAGCATTGCCTCTTAGGAAAAACTCTTTGGGACTTCCCTTTGAAATAGTCTCCCAATACAGGATAAATCCACACAGACTAAGCCAGAAGAGACAGCAGCACCTGGGAGTGATGAAAGTTATTTGGTGGCTTTTCTGTATGGTGCCCAGTGGACTAGGACACATATCCCCTTGGTTTTTCTACTTCTCCCTGAGCAGTTTTGGCATCCCAGGAACTCAAGCCTTGTAATCCTCTGTCCTGGCGCCCCAGATTCAGCATAGACACTCTGTTTATATTTTCTTGGAACAATTCAACTTTAGTTTGTCCTACCTGCTGCAGCAGTATGATTTCCAGCTGCTATTTCTAAAACAAGGCTACATTAGTGTTTTACATGGAACACATGACAACTCCTTTAGGCTGTGGAAGACCCTCCTAAACCTGTCTCTGTAGCTTCCAGCATGTTAACGATGTGCAAGCATCTTTCCTAAGGTCTTGCTGAGGCAACCCAAGAGGATTGAATTGAACACTACAAGTCTCCACAAATCTAGCTACACCTTGCACAGCTGTCTGCCAAACACACCTATGAGTAACAGGGGGTTTTTTTTCCAAAATTGACCTAGTTAAAACACTGCAATTGTGAAACTGAATTCCCAGTCTCTGCTTGTGAAACTGTGAAAGTTTGCAGATGTTCACTGTTAGAGAAAGAGAGATGGAACCCGAAATGCTGTGCAGGTGGAGGACCAATGATCAAGCCCAAATCGCAGGTCTCCAAATGTGAGCCTGAGCTGCTTCAGTGCATGGTACAAGGGGAACTGTAGAAATTAATTCAACTGTTTCACGCTTCCTATCCCTTAAAACTGCTTTTTGACCCATAAAACCTGTTTTTGGAGTAGCTTTCAGCAGTGGACTGACATTAAATTGAATTAACTCTACCAATTAGTTGGGATAAAATGAGTTTAATTATTTTATTTTTTTACAGTTCTTATGCATACTAGTTTTTCCTCATTTAACATATTTCAGGGCATTAAATATGGATGGAAAGCTTTTTACCAAGCAAACAGTCCTATAAGTGTACATTGTGCTTTAAAAAAAAAAAAAAAAACCAAAAAAAAACAAAAAACAACCACACCACCCCAAACATTACCTGACGATTTAAAGATCTGAAAATCCAGGCCCTCTGTCTTGCAGCTGTTTCCAGGGGCTGAGACCCCCTTACCTGCATCAAAAGCAAGGAATTTCCATGGGAACGTGGGAGGATCACTATGATGTGCAGTGTGCTGCAGTGCACATCACTGCTTTCAGAGTATGAAAAGGCGGTAGCCAACTAAAGGGATGAAATAAAATCTTATTTTGCAACAAATCCTGGAAAACATAAGGATTTTGCCTATAAAGAAGTTACTTGCAGATGTTCTTCTTAAAAAGGGAATTAAAAACAGAGTATGTGGGCAATACACTGCTCTGTGTAAATTACTTATGTGTACTTTAGTAACTTGCTATTACATAAAATCTGTAATTAAAGCTTACTTATATATAAGCTTTAAAGCAATGTATCCACCACGTCGAAAATGCCAGGGATTACACAAAACAGAAATGCGTTAACTTACATCTGCACGCTAATTCTACCTAGAAGTGCTGTATGGAGGAGCAGGGCTGGATGCTACCACAGCACAGCACCGCAGGCTGCTCAAGTTCCTCAAGTTGTAAGGGGCTGTTTCGCAAACCCCTAGTGTGGCAATTAGAAAGGAGTTTTAGGAAAACTGACAGACAAGTTGGTAAGTCATTAATTTTTGCTGGAAGACAAACTATGATATTTAATCACCTTGTCTCAATCTGAAGAATTATTCCCTTCCCTACGCACCTCCTACATGGAGTAGACAGAAGTCAGAGAAAGAAGTTGCCGGGGGACTGCCCAGGCTCCCGGTAGCCAGCAACTCTTCTGCTGATCTACAAGGAAATCTGTAGCTGAGGAAACTGGCAGAAAACAATCAATTCTGTCTCAATAGCATCTCCATTTTGTTAAAATCAAATTATTGCTGCTAAATGTTTCCATTCTGACAATTCAGTCATCTTTTGCTATTATAAAACACCCAAAGCAAGTAGATTTCCAGCTGCATTTTGCCACCACTTAGAAACCTGTATGATTTGGAAGTCACCTTTTTGGATTACACTGCTCTTGTTTTAACATGATAATTATTTTAAACTAACAAATATGTTTGGCAACAGGTGTTAGGCATTAAGAATAACTACTGCTGGCCATCAGGCTTGTGTTAGCAGAGATTCATTACATAGAACACTGTGAATGACACAGGGCAACATTCTCAGGCTGAGACGTAGACTGCAATACAGAATTTGTCCATACTACCTCAGACAAATGATTTGTTATTTTTTGGAATACTAATTAACAAGCTAATTCAAGTCCAGGACTCAATTCATTTTATAAATTCCTTTTTTAAAGGAGAATGTAATTTTGTCTCCATCATTGTTAATTTCTAGCTTCCCTAACCGTTCTTGATGGATGAAATGATTTTGGTTTTTTTCACCATTACTTCCAAACCATTGGTAAACAATCTAACTGTACAGAAAAAAAGACAAAGTACCTTTAAACAGGACATGTGAACTGTCAAAAAAAAAAAAAAGTTCCTTTGCATGAAAAATCATGCTGCAAACATGGTATGATTTGGTATACAAAGTTCAGACACAAAGGAAAGTTTGTAAAGCAGCAAATCAGAACATTCTTAGTGTGCATATTTTTGTGTACAACGGAAATTAATGTCTTATATTTCACCTTTTTTTTTTGCATGGTTCTAAAAATTAACAAGGACAACAGATAACCATAATCTTCAGTATATATAAAATTTCAGAAAATTTTTAAAAACATGGGTTTAGTGAGATATATCCCAAATTTTGATAATATTTTGTAATATATGAAAGTCTGGTACATGCCAGACTGAAATCTTCAGATTTAGAAAGTCACAGGTTTAACAACACCCAGAATTGGTGTTATACACATATACCTGCAAGTGCCTGAGGCAGTGAGGCACCTGAGATAGAATCTTTTTTAAATTTGATTAAAGAGCACAAAGTGTGGAAGTCAACAGCAAATACAATGGAGACACAGTGGTACAAAAGCAGCAATAACCATTACTTTTAAGGGGTTTGTAGGAACAATATGAAACTCTCTTGTCTTCCCACACTCCCTACACAGGCTTGTGAAGAACCTTTGGCATACCACTACAGATTCAGCCTGTTAACAAGTATGTATCTTAGCTTTTCTTTCTAATTAAATGGAAAGAGATGTCCTCAGAAAGCAAAGAGCACAGAAATGCAAATGGAAAGAAGTGACAAATAAAGCTAATACCCTGCTTCCACAAACATCAAAGAGTTTCCTAAGAGACCTTTTGTACACTATTGAGATTTTGTACTAATTATATCAGAGTTTTACTACTGTTTCTTGCTCTGGGTTAGGTACAAATCTGACACTACCTAGAACAAAGAGTAAAAAGTCAACAGACCTAATCTGTAATCAACATGGCTCAGCCATTTATCAGACCTTTGACAAAGCATGTAAAAGTTTTGAATTAGTAGAATAATCTTGAGGTTTTCTACAGAGCATTTTATTCCTTGTTTATAGTAATGCTCATTCTTGCAGGTATTTGTTATTTTCTCACCAACGGAACACCAATTCTGTCCATTTCAGATTTAAACTCTTAATTTGGCAGCTTCTGGCTTGTATCTGGCGGGGGAAAAAAAAAAAAAAAACCAACAACAAAACAAAACAAAAAGAACCCCACAAACCTCTCAAAAGCTGACTACATCATGTCACTAACTAGTCTTTAGACTGCTTAGTCTTTAGAACATGGGGGGGGGGGTTATGGTTAAATGTTAAATAACATAGTTTTAAAACTATGACTACAAAGTACTATTTAAAATACACTCTGTGCTTTAAGATGTTCCTCATCATTTTGTTAACAGCTAGTGTCATATTTGATCTCCACCCTGCACGCAAGCAAAATGGACTAAAGCATTTCAGCCACCAGTGAATTTTGCTCTACAAGCAGCATACCACAACCAATGCATACTAATAATCAGCTTTGATTGACAGTTCTTTAAGTTAATGGCATTTGGACAACAGTAGTGAAGATGATCAAGTTTAAAAACAACATAAAAATTAACTGGCAGAAAGTTCAGCCTGCTGTAAAAACCCCTAAATGCCTCATAATGGCCAATATAAGCTTCTTTGCCTCTGCTGGTGTTTGAGTTAACTAGCATGTTAATTTATAGACCATTTTGCAGCATGGTGTTTTGGCCAAGATCTCTCTCATTATGGCTTTCCTTCCATAGCTTCTCTGATTTACTATTTAATAGAATGTCTATAATGTTTGATGATAAAAGATCTTTCCTACTGCCACCAGAAGTTCCCCTGGGATAATCACCTTTGACACAAAGGTAGAGAAGAAAGGGCAGAGCAAGACTTTTCTCACCACAGCAGACCACCACCAGCTGAGATAACACAACAGCCCTATTACTACTAACAGCGTAGTGGCTGCAACATGCAGACAAGTAGGTTTAACATTACCTTACCTCTGGTGGGAGAGCCGAGTTTGCAAGACTTAGCATTCAGCACCCCCACCCCCCACCCCTCTTTATCTAGACTTGAATTCTATACAGAAAACGGCTAAACATCAATGAGCCCAAACACCCAAATCTCTCCAGTGCTCAACAGGATGAATTCACTTCTGTAACCCGGTTTTGACCTACGTTTTACAAGAAATGCTTCTGCTGTCTAAGGGCCGGTTTACATCTGTCTTTGCCCACTGGCACATTGCCAGCCCATCCTGTTGACAGCATCGATCACAGTCACAAGAGATACTTAGTTCATCACTCCAAGCTGAGCTACTGTGTGAGTTGTTTGCGAAAGCTGCTGGGGTCTGATCATAAATAGGATAAGAAGCTAACTGGAATAAACAGCATCCACGGATAGTTCAGCAAGAAGTCAGGCTTTTCTTCAAACCCTTTGGACAGACAGGGAGAATAGCTTGTATTTTGTTTTTCACTTAGTTTTTATCTAGTTCATTGCTGTTCCTAACTAATGCAGCCTTTAGAATTTCATAAGCAATTTAAGCTCTGCAAGGTCACTAGTTCCTAAAGGGATTTTAATTTTTAAAATTTTACAGACGGTTATTCAATTCAGACCTATGAGTTCATAAACAATTTTTGAAATATGTGGTTTACAGTTGTATTCTAATTGTAACAAGATGAAAGAGGAACAAGCCTGACTTCTTTTTTTCCTAGCTTCAGGCAGAGTATTTTTCCTTTTGAGCTACACATTTCAGACTTTGTAAAGGCATCTGAAAGGTAGGAGAGCCAATATAAATAAGATTTTCTTCCTGTTACTCAATAGTAAGTCTTTCCACCTGACACCATATGTGTCATATTAAAGTTCACAGATATTCTGAAAATATAACATCGCTTTTCCTTGACACCAACAGGTAACTGGATTCAGTACTTAACTGCAGGTGCTTTCAGTTAAAGTGTCAGTGTGCAGGTGTGAATGGTGATCAAGAGCATTAGCACTGCACTTCTCCTAGGGAAGTTCACAACCACATTTATTCCAGTTAAACTTCACATCTCTGCCATTTTTAATGTATTTGAAAGTAATGCTGACCAGGAGACAAATGATCAATCAAAGAATGAATCCATTAAAACATACAAATTGTATCTACATTCATTCCATTTTTTAATGTTTTTATTATTTTTGCTGAACTGGTAATATCTTAATTAACTGGGAACATTTACAAAATTCTCCTTGGGTTCAATCTGCCCTAACCGGAATGCCATTACTCAGTTATTGCTCACCAGGTATGACATCCAAACAGCTGAGGCACTATTCCCCTCTAAAGTGATCTGATCACAGTGATTTATGGCACTTAATGACAAATAATCTTTCACTTCCACTTTTCTTCGCCAATTGCACCCACATTCTTACATATGACACCATTTAATTTCCATTAAACGGAAACGTGTTATCCTTTTGCCAGCAGGCCTTACAGATCTATCTCATGTTTCACATACAGGCTCATAACACAGAATTTGGTATTTTCATTGTGAAACATGCACATTTATGAGCATAACCTTCTTTTCTGTAATAAACACTACAAAAAAAGTATCTCTTATAAAGCACTTAAAAAAGGGCTTTCCCCAAAATCATCTTCCTCTACCCCAGCCCAGCAGCTTCCCTCAGTCCTGTACTGACTGGTCTAGTACATAAAAAAAAAAAAAAAAAAAAAAAAAAAAAAAAAAAAATTTTTTTTTTTTACCCCCCCCTTTTTGCAGCCATTTCCAACTCTACAATCTCCACAGCCTTAAACAAGAATTAGTGGTGCAACTTATTTGTCTTCTAGGACTTCTAAGAACCTGAAATTTTCCTAGAGAAATTCTGTGCTCCATAATTAGGGCACTTTCTTTTAATGGTAATCCAATACTCTGTATTTTTTATTGTATTTTATACATGATTTACTGTGTACTTTAAAATACATGCATAATAAGATACTGTCAGCACTTTTTGCAGAGAGCCACCAGCTTCACAGTTCCTGTTCTGAAATAGTATTTTTAAGTTTCAGTTTCTCCAGCTGCATCCAACAGACCACTGCTCCTACACTGAAATCCCTTCACTTTAATGCACGTATTCCCATCCGGGGCAGACTGCAAGATAGAGTCTCAGTCTGGCTGCCTTCTGTAAGTGTCAGGCTCTCACAGAGCTGTAGAGGTGAAAATTGAGAGAAGTAGAAAAAAAATGACATTATTGACACCCTGGGCACAGATATAACCTCTGAAAGTACGTGTGGCGTGTTGTAAAAATATAATTAATTAATTGGATTTCAGGCTGATCATGTGTCCTAAAATAGAACATCTCCTCCTCTACCAAGAGCAAGTGGCTGTCATGATTTCCTTCCCAACAAACTCCCTTCCCTGCAATTAAGAACAAGTTGAACGCAAAGACTATGTTTGCCCACTGTCTTCTTCCCGCAGAGGGTGAAATACATTAGACAATAAAAGTCAATGAGCCTGCGTAACACAAGGCCAATTCTAGCACTGTCTCGGAGAGGTTATGACAGACTGCAGCAATCGGAGATGCTGATGGTATAAGCTTATACAGCCCACTAAGAATATTTACTCTCCATTTCATATCTGCCACAAAGCCTTAAAACCTGTTTGCTGAATGTCACTGTTTCAGTTCATCAACACCCAACACAATGATCAAACTCTATTCAGTGGGGACCTGATATTTCCTCCATCTTTTCTCTGCTGAGCAGCAGGGGTTAATAAACTGTGAAATGAGTAATGACATCCTTTCCATGAGTAATAATCTCTCTGCCTTGTAAAATTTTTAGTTTCAAAATTGAGCACAATTATTTAAATAGATCAACATTCACTTGGAAGCACAGTATTTCCAACCAGTTTTAAATATTCCTTATTTTTCAGTTCCCTTCTAAGTCATCAAGCTTATTAGAAACTACATATAGTAGAATTTTTCAATAGCTGCTGTCTTAAAAATAAATATTCTCTCTCCATTTCTACAATAAAAAAAAAAAAAGGAAGATAGATTTAGACTACAAATAAGCTAAATAGAACTGTCAAAATATCTTCTGGTCTTTAGGAAGTTCCATGATACTAATGATTAAAAATAAAAAATAATTTAGAAGATCAGGTATTGCTGGTTTATTTACATAGTTTTCTTTATTATTTGCAATGATTTGTTAGGGAAATTTGGAATTAAAAAGTATTCGTGAACGTCTACTGAAAATAGAGTGACATGGCCAAGAGGGCTTGCTGCACCAAGTGAAGGCTGCTCTTCCGGGTGCTTTGGCTGTGTTTTATTCACCCAATCCCTATGTCACTCCTTCCTATGCTTTATCAAAATAATGATATTAATAACAAATGTCTCACTTGTGCTGTTGCTGCATTTGTTTTTAATTTGGGTTTGGGCAGCTACCAGCACATGCTGCTGTCAACATTCCCCATTCTCTGATGCTATCTCAGTACATTCTGGTGCCAGTTCAGTATCTTAATGCCAGAAGAAAAGCATGGGGTTCACTGCCTATATTATGTGCTTTTTTGCTTTGTGCTGGACTGGAAGGATTCCTATCAATAACCATATGCAGGCAGATAAGTGAGAATATAATTCACCTTACCAAAAAAAAAAAAAATAAAAAAAATAATAAAAAAAAAAACCCAAAACCCAAAAAAAACTTATTTATCTCAGTGTAACAAGCATACATGGAGTGCTTTGTAAATCTGTGCCAATTTAGGCATAGTCACCAGCACAAAAAATGCTGGAGGCTTCAAGAGAAACTCCTAAGAGAATATATGCCTGCTTCAAAACAGGCCCAGAGAGGCCCAGCAAACAGCTTAGAAGCTCTGGCACTTGGCTGCTCCTACTCCAAGGAGACCCAGACCTGGAATCATCATAGCCCTGAATGTGCTGAATTGGCAGCAACTGGGACAGATGTGCCCCACAGCCTCTTGCTGCATGTATGCTGTGCTATTCCAGCACATACCACCCCAGTACCTAAAGGACATCCATCTCTTAACAAAAGGAGAAGGGGGGTTGGGGAGGTGGAGGGGGTGGTGTCAGGGAACCAACACCACGTGAAAAACAATTAAAAGTGCTCATACAGCACAGGCTGGAACTAAGCCTTATTTGAGCCATTCAAAACAATGATGTTTCCCTTTCCATTAACATTATCTTCCCCCTCAATACCTGAGGCGGGTAGTTATTAATGCTAGTCTTAAGAGTAAGCTTGAAGTCTCTGAAGTCTCACTCTCCAGCCGTTACCCTGCTCTGACACACTGACTTGGCATCTGCCTGTACCATGGGAGCCCCTGCAAACCACAGGACCTTGTGGGTGGCAAAATCACCCTGTGTCAGTACTTCTCCTGATGAGAATCCTTGAAGAAGAAAGGTAAGGAAGCCCCAGGAGTCTCACTAATTGATTTTCCATATAAACAAATAAGTTATTAAATAAGCAACTCGATGGTTGTACTCGCTTGAAGTTAACAGCTAAAGGCTCAAAAGGAAGTACACCAAAGACCTGGTTAGTTCTTAAATATATATATGCTGCAAACTAACATATGCAAGTCAGGAATAACTACAGCAAATAAAAATATTTTCTGCATTTATGTGAAACAAAAACAAATGGAGCTATTTGTCATAACAAAACTAGATATTTCAGAATAAACAAAGCCAACTGCTTATGTTTTAGATTTATTGGGGGAGTTATTTCAATAAAAGACACACTGCTTTTATATACACTATGTTTTCATATGTGCAGAAATTTACAAATTAAGTGAAATGTAGTCTACCAGAAAAGAGCTAAGTGCCTGCCTGAGTCAAGGGTCTCTAACACCCAAGAGATTTCTGGAGTGCAGAGGTATTCTGATTTTACTCTCTCAAGCAAACCACAAGCACTGGGGAGCCTTCACCAATGCACTAGCTTAATCTATTCACTGCAAACACAGTAACATCAAACCATTTTTCATCCCAATCCCCCCTTTCAGTCTTTTCCATCCCGATAATTTTCTAGACTCTCGATATCAACAATTCTAATTTTCTACGCTCTCAGCATCCAAGTTTCTCTTGGATCAACTTCAAACTCACAAGCTATTAAACCCATTGCTCAAGCACAGTGTTTTCCTACTAAATGCTTTTCTTCTCCAGGTCTTTGGCTTGCTTTCACTTGCCTATTTCAGTTTGCAGCGCCACCTATTATAGGTTGCAACAGCCCTTTGTATCCACCAACCAGTCCCTTCCTACAGCAACAGCTCCTGCACTTACCACTGAGCATCCGCTTCTATACCAGCTTTACCATATTTATTTCACCAGCAGTATTTTCTTTAAGTCCACATCATCCCAACATTTTGTCTCTGCAAAGATATCAGTAATGACTCTTTTGAATGAGTAACAGTTTTGCTCTTCAGCTGTAGCTTATAGTAGCCAATGTTATAAGTAGTTTTGGGAGTAAGCCTTGTAACTCTTACCAAGAAGACAGGAAACAAAACCACAGAGTATAAAAGCTCACAGACATATCTATTTATTTAATATACATGCAATTTTAAGGAATAGCTACAACCTTCTCATATGTGTGACAATTTAAAGCCTGGTCTGTACCCACACTGGGAAGTGGTGTGATGCCATGGGGTAAGTGTCACTGCAGACCTGAACTAAAACCTACCACAGACACACTCTAGCTCTGTTCTCAAACACTGGGAAAATACTACCTTTTTCACTTACATTAAAGAGCCAATAAAGGAACAAACAGAAGTCAAATACACAAATATTAATAATTCACATAGGTAACGCTTTGCTGAGATACCATATTCTAACCACCACCCTGGTACCACTGAACTTCCACAACTTGTTCCCACATCATCACGATTTGTAAGACAAACATATTTCAAAATGGCAAGAGACATGCACAAAAAAATATGAAAAGTAAAATGCTTCTTCATGTCAATGTTCATAATATTTCTAATAACTGTTTTCATTCTAAGACACTAACTTTTATTCAAAACATTAATTTTATGAATTATACATTAATGCAGTAACTTCCAAACATCTACCTCGCTAATTTCTACTGTATTAGCAATTCTGCACTACCTGAATAAATTTTTTCACTGACTCCAACAGCAACAAGCTAGGATTATAAATTTTTTAAGTCCTGGGGTACTGGGTTCTGAAGAATTAAAACTAAATGAGGTATCTTAAGAATACTGATAAGACTTTGGCACTTCGTAAAGATACTCTGTTTTCATAGCAGGCAGATGGAGGATGTTTTTTAATTCACTCAAGTCACTAAAACGTAGGGTCAAACAGAACTAAAACATGTCTGTCTTCAAAGTTCAATGCTAATTCTTGCAACTGCAAAGACAGAGTGGAATATGAAACTCAAACTCCTTCTAGCTTGGCATGGATTAGTTTGGTCGTAAGTCAGAGTCTAAGAGATGACAAAGCACTGTCAGTAGTCAAAAGCCAAAAGGTAATAGATACAGAAGGTGTTAAAAAATAAATTGTATCTTAACCCTAGAAGATTTCCCTCTGCTGTGAAAATCTGCCCCGACTGGCCTGGCGGCAGAGCACCAACTGTTCCCAGCACAGAACAGTCCCAGATCCCAACAACCCGCATCAGAGGTGATCCTCAAGGGCACCTGGCTGAGAATTTCAGAAGACAGCTGCTTATTGCAATATTTCTTAGAGGCTTGCTAGCCTGGAGCCATTTTCAATAGACTTAATAAATTCATATAAGAACACGTATTTAAGCAGAATATGAATTTCTGGTACCTATAGAGGTTTACCCACCACTGGTCTCAACACTTTTCAAGGATGATACTCTTAATCATTCTTTAATTTGACATTTGCTACTAAATGCTGTAATTTACAGGTCTTCATATTCCTAGCTAGAAAATATTATACAAACCCCAAACAGACCTTTTCCTTTGTTAGTCAGTGCAAAAAATGGGGGAAATACATATTTTCTATTTGAAAACTCATATTACAGGACCAGCACTATAGCAAAAATGGTGATAATACATCAACTATATAATGTCAACAATAAAATCTGAATTCTGTTCTTCAAAATCCTGCAGTGCCTAGCTGACTTGAATGGCAGATTAAGATCCATGAAGAGAAACATTAAAAATAAGGGTTTAAATTACAGTTTAATTTATTAGAAATTGTTTTATTTAACAGTCTATAAACTCTGGCAAAAATTCTGCAACTTCAGTTTTATTCAGTTTTTTAATTAGTTTTTAGAAAGATTACATTACATAGAAATTCTAACGAAATATTTCTTGGTTGATGTCCTCCTCTGTTACCTATCCCAGATTTTCTGGTCATTAGGTATTTCTCATGCATGTCGGGCCTTTCATTTTTAATGCTCAGAATGATCAAGGAGCCTGATGTTTTGTCATTTATTTTAAAATTAAGATGACCCTGAAAACCAGCTCAGTTAGTCATTTCTGTATGGTAGTCCCTTATCATTAAAGCAGCAACATTTTCCCAACCTCCATAATTAACCTTTTTGTACAACCGAAAGCAATAGCAATCTATCCTTCGAAAGCCCTTCTGGGTCTACTTAACACATTCTCTAACAACTAAACAGAAATAAGACAGCAAAGATGAGGGGGGGAAAAAATTAAAAAAAAAATACAAAAGGCAGAACCATCCTGCCTAGAATAAAATTAGCTACTTCGTTACTTTGTTCTATATCAGTCAAAAATATCACAAATCAAAATTAAAACCTCATTTAACCTCTTTTTTTGTCCACCTTCCCCCTCTCCCCCCAGGTCATAAATGTCCTGCTTTATTTTTTATCTCTACACACCCATCAGATACTGGTTAAATTTGTATTATCAAATGGCTTTTAGCATAAGATTATTTCCCCTTTTATGCAATTGTTTGCTTCTACTCACTATTTAAAAATCAATTTTTATTGATCCAGACAGTGGCTTGCACATTGTTTCCAACAAAAAGGTAAACTATGTCATGCAAATTCAAGACACTACAGAGAAGCAAGTTCCACAATGGTAACTGCCCTTCTTTTTCAGAAAAGATACCTTGTAGGTTTTCTGCTTCAGACAGGGAGAGAAGATAATAGTAAACACAGACTTACTTCATAAAACTGAATGCAGTATTAAAGGAAAAACAGCAAGAGAACTTTGGCTTACGTTGACGGGCATTAAAGTAACAGTGCTGATTCACCCCAAGAGCTTGCCTCTCACATACAGAGACAGGACAATAATGCTGGCAAAGTTTTATTTATCATTTTAGAGCTACTTGGAGTTTGGGATTGCAGAGGCACTCACAAATGACAAAGCTGAGATTCACACCAGGCAGCCCATGTGCATGTCGATAAGGCACTCCAGTATCACCACGTACACCACAGAAAGCCTCTCTCCTTTGAGAGACTGCAATATTATTTAAATTATCAGAATAATTTGAAGTTTTCCTCTTGGAAAGCAAGCAACTGCACATAAAATACAGGAAATTATACATATCTGTTACATTAGAAGACCACTACTTTAAAGTCAGTATTTGAAGACCTATCCGTTTCTCATAGGTTGGCTGAAATCCCCTATTTCTGTAGTTACAGAGAAAGTGAACATCCGATAAATAAATTTGCCACAGTAACAGAGATGCAACCCATGTTTGTAAGAGTTAAAGGAATCAAGGTCTTGGCAGATGGGATTTTGTTTGTTTGTTGTTTGCTGGTTTCATTTTTTCTGGCAGCTCTCTGAAGCAGTTGAGTTTTGAATGATGGCATAAATCTCAGTAGAGATATAGTGAGCAAAAGCAGGTGAAGTGAACAAAGCTGAAATTTAATCACATTTCTATTATAATCAAATATGTATTCACAGTTGTGTACAACATATTATAAAAACACACAATGAGCTAAACTGCTATTTCAGCAGTGTAAATAGCAGAGAAAATGCATTGATCTCAGGAGAGTACTTCTGGCTTCTCACTGGTATAACCAAGAAGAATTTTGAACAACATATGCTAATTATATACAATATAATCTGGCAATCTGTACAGCCATTGCTGAAACTCAACTTTGATCAGACTGCCAGAAGGCTCATTGTTCTGAAAGTTTGCTGAAGAAAGAAACGTAACCTTCTTGGTTTTGTCAGGCAGCAAGTCAAATTTTGAGGCAGATTAAAATACAAGACATCAATACACATGTAGCAAAATATCTACATACTAGTTTGCCTTCCCAACTCAGTTTGTGGATAAAGTATGATTTTGTAACATAATGACTCGCCACAACCACAAAGAAAAACACCCTGCAAATATATCTTTCCATTCTCAATTTTTACATAATTTGTTATTTGATTAGTAGAAGCATATAATTAAAAACAAAGCCCAGGTAATTAAGTTAGGAACTGATTTATTTCTAAATTGTATTCCTCATGGTTAGAAAGCGAGCAACAAAACTCTGCCTACATTTAGAGAGAATGCCCATAAGAAAGCACATCCATTTAAAAACCTTGAAGAAAATGCAGGCTAGTGAAGGCAGGCAACACACCCAGCTTTTTTTTTTTTTTTTTTTTTTTTTTTTTAACTTTTTCTATGTAAGTTGTAGGGTTCACCTTATCTATAATATGCATTTAGCCACAGTTTATTGGATTGCTTTTCTTTAACAGACACAAATAGCCCCAAAAGATTAATACTGTACCCATCGTCTTTATCTCCTCAGCCCCAAACTGGCTTTTATCAGGCTTAGTAAAATTGAGTATTTGTCTCATTTTCATCTACTCTAACTGGAATCACTGTAGTTTCACTGACCCATGAAGTACTTTAAAACCTAATTACTCTTACCTTTAGGAAGGAGCAGGGATGCCTTTGCCTCATTATGGGGACTGCTCTTCAAGACCATGGAAACCCTCACGGGCACGTGCCTGCAGCTTGGCAAAGAGCCCAGCAAACAACATGGAAAACTGTCCCACTGCTTTTTAAATGCACTGGACTGGGTTCTTCCAGTTTAATTGATGTCTGAATATTGACCCCAATTTTCACATTCCTGGATGCTATCCAAGATGAGTGTGGAAAGCTGTCTTGCAAGCATTTTGATTCAACACTTTTTGACTTTGATGAGCATGAGTATTTCCCCTTCAGGTAGGAATGAAACAAATACCTCCCCTGGACAAATTGTAACATCTACCCAATGAACTCTTCCTTCAAAACATCTGGTTTGAACCTGAGGTTACAAGTAAACCATAGTACATATGATCATTTGTTGCTCCTGACACCATCACTTCTTTCCTCACTTGAAAAATTGGTCATCTTAATACCAAAGACAGTTTGTATTAAAATAAATCTATTCCACTTAAGCACTGGCTTGGACAACGAGTTATTAAAACTTGACAAAAAGAATATTTATGAAATACTGAAGAGCCTTTTGACAGAGAAATCAATATTTTTTTCCCCTCAGAATTCTCAGAATCATCAGAAAGATAGTATTTATATAGAAAAAAGAACCCTAAGGCAATGGCAAGCATGGTAGTCAGTGCAATAAAATAAACAAGAGAAGAAATTAAATCTAATGAAAGACCCTATGATATATCACAAGGACATACTATTTTATATACTAGAGAAAAAGGAAAGGGTTCTCACAGTTCCAGAGGAGATGCTGCCACCAGCATGTGGAGTTGCACCCACACCCCACAATTTAAAAATTACATGTAAAGGGGTACATGAAGCTTCTCTTTCAGGACTTATATCACCATGTATTCACATTGAGCACCAGCATAAATCCATGCTCTTAACTTGTATACAAACTGACCTAAACCCCCACCTCATTATCAGCAAAACCTCCATTAAAATGTATTGCCTTAAGTGCAGCCCACTGCCTAAGAGCTGGGCTTGCATCAAGCATGGGAAAGCCAAGGTGCTGCTTCAGCACCCATCTACAACTCGCATTACTCTACCGTAACTGAGGGACTAGGTGCAGGTGGGAGAGCCAGCTGCCTTTAGAGATGATTCGAGGTTGCCTGGAGATGTCTTACACACAAGCTTGCATCCCAGGATTTGAGGACTTGCCCTTCCTTCAAATGGATAATTGCAATTTAAACCCCAGCCATGCTTATCCTCCTATATTGCAGTTATCACAAGCTCCAAAACAGGAACAGTATTACTTTTTTCATACTCATTTTTAAAGGTTAATTAATGTTTGTATACTACCTTGTTACATGCTTTGATGACTGAATTCCATTATTATTGATTTTCTCATACATCGGTGCACAAGACAGCATAATTGGCATTTTTTGCTTCAAACTGATGCACTACTGCAATGGTGCTGATGGTCATGGTTGAGATGCTGTAGAAGACCCTGTTGAGAACTGCACATATTACCTTCCTAAAGTAAAGCTGACCCTACCCAATACTATTGATCCTTCATTAAATTCACCTGTTAAAAATCAGAGGTGAAAAAACACACCTAGTTTCCTCACGTCTAATTCATTTTGCTCTTATTTCCTTCATCCTATTTTATGGTTTAAGGATTTAAAAAGGTACAGGTACTCATATGGCTATTTTTCAAACTCATTGATTTATATATTCTAGTGGATTTACACACAACTTTGGGAGCTTTAGGCTTCTGAAAAATGCAGATCACCCCCCAGGCAGCAAAGGGCAGAAAAGCAGCACACTGCAAGCATTCACCTAACAGGAAGAGAAACCGCCATGTTAGGAAATTACAAGATGAATCTAAGATCAGCCAGCCTGTGATATTTGTAGTGTTTGAACTTGGAAGGGAAAGAAAATTAATTTCTCCTGTTTTCACATACAGCAGTTAAAACATTCAATTGTTCTACTTATGATACTGTGATTTTATTCCTAAATTTACCATTCACTGTATTTCTAACCTGGGATAAATGAGGACAGAACCCCATTTCTAGCACTTAGAAAAGGACATAATCAAGCCTCCCTTAATGGGATATTAAAATTAGTTGCAATGTGTAATTGTTAAAGAAAAACACCTGGAGATCTTCCAGTGAAAGGCATTAAATACCAGAAAGCACTATTATTTTTACAGTATTTGAGTGCATTCATCTGCCATTGACTTTGCTTTTAGAAAAGAAAAGCTCAGAGGAGCTCAGCTGACCTAAGTTATATATTTCCCTCTTATGCTCCGTGGTTCTGTTCAGGTCCATTATGTAATTTAAATGGTAGTTCTCATTGTTCAAAAGAAACTATACTTCTGAAATGCTTCTGATAGAAGATTATTTTCATTTCATTTTGTGGTAGTTTGAATTCTGGTCAATCTTTTGTGTCTTTTCTGTTCAGTGCCAGCTGCTTTGTATGTTAGCTGGTAGTGAGTTTTATATTCCAGTGTTGTGGGAAGGGACTGTAGGAAAAGATCATCTTCCTTTTGTACTCCAAAAAGAACCATATTTCATTTGAGACAAAAAGAGCACATGTTAAAGTCAAATATCAGTGATACTGTAGCATAACATCCAGTTTTTTTAGACATGTACAAGCCAAACCTCTGGGAACATGCAGTACTTTGCATAAGAGAGCAGTAAATAATTTGGCATTGGTTTATGCTAAGCCAACTTAATGCCATGCTATTCATATAAAAAAAAAATTGTGACTGCATTCACCAAGAGATTGAGAAAAGTAACAAAAGCAGGGTCTAAAAGCCATTAAAAATTAAAAATAAAATATAACGAATCAGTTAAAACAGATTCCTTTTAACTGGATGTAGAGTTGGAGAAAGAACAGCACCATGACAATGCACACATATGGGATGTCAGAGAAAAGAAGAGGGCTTTTTTCTGTAATCTGTGCCCTGGTCTCTTTGAAGAAGATGGATTTATCTGTCTATGACACAGGTGAATGTTTACACTTATCATATATTTGTAATTTCATATATGCTCACTAACTTCAAAAGTATTATTCTGGCTACGACATTAAAAAACACAGTAGCCAACAAGCCAGGCTCCTACCCATGGTAGCAGGTTACCTGAGCAGAGTCTTTCCCATTCACTTCATGAACTTTCCTAAAGTTGATAAAGGGTACACCTGTTCTGTGCCTCTTTGGGGCTTTAAAAATCTCCCCTTGAGACCATTCACAGTTGTTACGTACTATAGAGCTTTCAAAATCCAGCCATCTATTTATGACAAAAAAAAAATCCTCATAATGCACAGAAGAAGTCTATGGAGAAAAACATCTATGAAATCTTGATCTTCTGATATCATCTTCAGACCTAGATTTGGGTGACAGCAACAACTCCAAAATAAGAACTTGTTTGATAATATCTTGAAAGCCAAATTTATGTTATTTAAACTGTCTGACGGAGCCACAAAACAATCCCCTTCACCTCCTCTTCCAGAATTTCCTACAATCCCTTGTGAAGAAATTCTGGTTTATCATAATTGTACGCAAAGAGGAAAAAAACCCCACAAACACACTTGGGTCTGTGATTTTGAAGCTATGATTAAATAGCAAGATGTATCTTCTGGAGTCTGTAAAATGCTGCCTTTCATACCTCACAGTCTTTACTCTTTAGATGTCAATACTTTCAAACATTATTCACACAAAGCTTGACATTAAAGCAAGCACAGCTCCAAGGAAGAAGTAAGAGGGCCTCTGTGGCCTTAGCAAATCCAAAGATGCTTCATGTCATCCAAACCAGCCATGACCCCTTTCTCTGCCTACTATCCCATGGGTGAGAAGAGGTTCAGTTTACCTGGAAACTTGGAAAGACCATTTTAATCAGTATACCAAACTCTAAATACATAAAAGTGTGAAAACATCTATTTAGAAATTGCCTTTTCCCCATCTAATTTGCTTTGCTTTAAGGCACTGTTGTTTTGGTAATGGGGTTTAACCACACTGGCCTCTAAACTCAATACGTGGGAGGCAGCATTAGTATGTCTGGATGTTTTTACTGTCAAGCATTCTTTGCTTGGGCTATAGATGCTGTAGATGAAACCAATACCCAAAGAATAAAATCCCACCATTCACCTACATACACTCAATCCTAGCTATCTTATTTAGGCAAAAAACACAGTGCAAGTAGGAAAGTAGAAAGCTACATACTGAGTTTATTTTGCATTAGAAATCATGCTTCTGCAGCACAGACTCTGGCAGGGTGGAGATCTGTACATTTAAGACATAGAAGCCTCCCAGATGTTCAGAGGGTACAGCTACTCCTGGTATCACCCAGCACCCCTTCTTGGATCCATCTGATATTGAACAATAACCAAGATTACACAGTATAGGCACTTGAAAGGAAGAAGCCTTTCTTGAAAGGCTTTCTAAAAATGGTAAGGAAAAGTGTTTTCTGTTCTCTCATGAAATGCATCCTTCCTGTGGTGATTAACATAACTACTCTGAGCACGGTCAGCAGAGCTGGTCTAAGGGCACCAGCCTGTGATCATTTCTATTTTAGGAATCTGAAGGAGTGAATATTGCTACATGAAAAAATTTACTAAAATCGTGAACTTTGAAGATTTCAGGGAAAGAAGCACTCGTTTTACATCAGTGAAACCCTGCAGCTTCCTTCCTCATTTACACAGAGGGAACTGTGAAGAAGCAGGATTCACTCTGCAGAAACTGTCTTGGCTCTCAGATCTGAAGCAGAAGAACGTATAAGATTCACGCTACCCCCGGCCCTAACTTTCCCAACCGCACAGGTCAAACCTTGCACCCTTGAGCTACCTGTTTCTATCTTCCAGACTGAAACTTTGACTTTTTATTCAATGCCTGGAAATAAGTTAAATGAGAACTTTCGTTTACATCAGCCCCACACAATGCAACTGCCCTAAAGCAAAAACATCTTAGTGCTGGTCACAAAGTACTGACAGATTTTTGTCACATAATCACATTTTTATGGAAGTCATATGTTAATCAGCAGATGCATATATGATGTATCTGATTTGAAGGTAAAAACAACAAACATTTCAATAACACAAAATAAATACCTACATTCATACTAAACCAACCACAGGAAAGCTGTAAGACTTCCTAACACTGAGCTGCTCTTCCTCAGGAGTATTTTTAAAGGATTGGCATAATGATAATAAAATAAGAAATAAAAGTACTCCTCATTCATTCCACAACAAGCCTGCAAACACGGCAGCTTCTGATTATTCTAGTTACAACACATCACACAAATCCTCATTCATTAGTTGTTTTATTACAATACTGAGTATGGCTGCAACAACACAGTATCCCACTTTCTCCCAGCCCCTCCTGAATGCTGATGACAAGGCTGTATTTTGTAAACACTTCCCAATTATTTCCCTCAGCCCGGATAAGACACACACTGATGAGCACTTAAAAGTTCAGCATCTTCTCCGAGATCTGAAACGAGTGCCTACATGAAAGATCTCTCTGCAGGGCACAGTGGATTTGAAACACAGATTCCTCAGCTCCCTGCAGGATTTCACAAACATATCTCCCCGAGGAACTTGGCTCTCCACAAATAGGCAAGGTTTACATTTGCCTACAAGGTCCTTCAAGTGCCCAAGCACTGGTGGTAGGTCACATGAAGAAATCTTCAACTATCTAATTACTATGCTGAAGCACACATTTGCCTAAAAGCTCTGTGCAAATACTCTGCTCCTTGAGCATTTTAGTAACATAATCATCTGGTACAATGAATAACAATATCATGTTATGTGGACAATGATGTTTAAGAGAAAACAGTCCTTTGAATTTCTATGACACCCTGTGTTCACTCCATCCATACTAAAGGAAACAATAAGCACAACCCATGTAGGATTTCAGCAATAGCACTCCATCTAAGCCTGGCATACCTGAAAGAAAATTTGGATCTGTAAAAACACTGCATACCACTGAGCAGAAAAAAAAATGCTGAGACGAGTCTCATTTTGCACCAGTAATTTACATTCTGGTTTTGCACTGCAAGGTGATTTGATGAGCCAAAATTGCGTACTTTAATAAGTCTCCTAATGGAATTTAAAGCCAGTGAAACCCATTTCTTTCTTTCACAACTCACATACTCCAAGAGCAGTCACAGACCCATCTGAGAGCTAAGTATCCTTGATGCTCCATTCAGACATCTCTGATAAACTGAAAGAAGTGCTAAAACCATATATTGTCAAGACTTAATAAGAAAATGTCAGGGAACACAGGGAAATCCTTACAAGCACCCAGTCAGGTCATGCCACTGTTTTGAAAGGTTACATACATCCTGCTAAAAGAAGTGATCTACAACAAAATAAACCATTTTTTCAGTTAAAAAAAAAAAAAAAAAAAGAAACAAACAAAACAAAAAACGAAACGAAAAAACCCAACCCCCCTCCCCAAACAAAACAAAACAAAACAAAAAAAAAAAACCAACAAACCTACAAAACCAAAAAGTCATAGAAAAATCCTTGCAAAATACTACCAAGTTGCAATGTGTATCCTTATCTCCAGAAAAATCATCTGCTAGATGAAAGGAAGGGTCTAAACATGGAGATCTCTGTTAAAGCACCTGAGTTTTCTACAACAAAGAGATGAGAGGTATTGCTATATCCCATTTTGCGATTCATTTTTGGGCTTGCTAATTATCCTGAAGCATTCAGTAATCAGTGTTTAGCCCTCGCCTTTGATACTTGCAGAAATGAGTAGCAATTGTACATTCAGAACAAGTACAACATATGCACAGATGTATCTTCATTATCAGTCTGTTTTCAATGACGAGAACAGTTGAAACATGCCAGTTTGGTCTTATTTATGATACTCATGAGAGTCCAGATATGCAACTAAATATTCATATCCATATCACTAAGACATCGCTAACTTCATTTTTTTCAATTGTAAAATGGGAATAATAATGCTTAGCAGTCCACATTGCTCATTTAATGAAATAATTAACTAGAGACATTTTATGTTCCAATTTAGATACCCCTTATAATTACAGAATAATAAAAGAGTTTCACAGCAAGTCAGTCATGGCACAGTGCCTTCAAGGCAATTAAGTGCCACCAGCACCTGCTGAGGCACAGGTTGTGACTTGGAATCTGTGCACTAAAAAAAGAAAAAATAAAATAAAATGCAAAGCCACGTGAGTTAGCACAGAAAACTTTTCCATCAGTGTGAGCATTTCAGTGTGTTCAAATCAGTAGAGGCTAAAAACCGACTGGTCGATCCTCATGCAGATTAAAAAGATTCACTTAGACTTGTCTTATTTTGCAAGCTCTACAAAGCTCAGCCTAAACAGCTGTTATTGGACATCAAAGTTTTTCACATTAATCAACATGTTATCAGTAATCAATTACTTTTCCATAGGTCTCTATGGAGTTACACACCTACAATAAATGTAGCTTTTGCCTGGAGAGACTTTTTTTTTTTTCCTCTTAAATTCTAGTTTGGTAAGGAAAGGAACATCAGAAGCAGGAGAGGCTGCAGACCCCAGGAAAAGCTTTGTGTGATTGATTGCAGGTGGGCTACCACAAAACAAGAGTCAGGTTGGTATTAGGCTAAATGTACCCTATGAAACCACAGTACTGACTGGATGAAGGTTACTGTTCAATGTTACTTCTGCTCTGACTTTCAAGATCACCATAACACACATTAAAGAACATTTCTATGCACATTTTTTTTGTACTAACCATCAGTAGAATACTTTGCCAAGGGTAAACTCGAATTCAGTAGAACTTAGTCATTTAATGATTTATGCTGCAGATTCTTTGTGAGCCATTTACAGCTATGCACTTTAACAAAGGGGTTTAGGGATACCTTCAGGAGCTATTAGCACAAAGACCCCTTGGTTAAGGATACTCAAATGCTAGAATTCTCAAATGACCTTTTTCAATCATAAGGTTGGAACAAACATGCAATCAAATTGCTAAATCTGTCATGCACAGCAGCCAAACATCTGTGTTCCTATGGAAACCGCTTCAATTATGTTTGGGGTTGACATTTATTAATTTTTCTATTATTTTACCATCTCCCAAAACTAACCTGTTCATCCAAAGTTTTCAACTTCCAAAGGCTGATCTCAGTACTGGGAACACTTTCTTTGAAGCAAACTTCAGAATAAAATGGCTCTTTATTCATAAATATTGAATGAACAGTGGTTTGGTTGGGATTAGTATGTATGTCAGAATCTAAAGAGAAACTGAATGCCTAAAGTTTGCAATTTATAAAATCTCAGCTGAGCCACTCTTGTCCTTCACACTTCTTTCTCCGCACCTTTAAAAAGGATACTATGTTTTTTCAGCAATTAATTTACACAGACTTCACTTTTCTTAGTTTTATTGCCAGTTGACTGCTTAGCCAGGATTTTTCCCCTGGTTGTACCCATCTTGTCTGATTTTCCTTGTTGTATTGATAGAAAAGTCCATACACATGTTCTGCTTCACAAAACTTCTTTATACATGCAGAAATGTGTATTAGTGTAGCTTGGGAAGACTGAAACAATTTGGCTACAAACAGAAATTGACCGAAAATGCTGTCAAAAACTTAAAACCTGAGCTTCTTTTATCTTTTAGATGAACATACCAATTTAATAAAAAAACAAAGCCAAACAAAACAAAAACCAAACCAAAAAACCAAACACATATACACATAAAACACCACCAAACTAAACTTATTCATAGGAAATTACAGACCCAGAATGAGGAAACCAGATGAACAGCAGTTCCCATGTGGGTGGGGTAAGGCCATCACTCATTAAACAGTAAAATTTTATACAATTATTTTTGATTAATTGGAGACGTTACCAAGCTGTATTTTTACCAGTTGTATTTATCATTATAATAGCCATAAAAAAAAACAACTATGATAAGGAGCTCTAAACAAGAGACCAAACACTTTCAAACAGGTAAACTTCATTATGAGATCACTTTCCAACTTCTTTTTAACATTAAAAAAAAAAAAAAATAATGAAGAAAGCAAGAAACCAAAACAAGGCCACTGCTAAAGCCAGACTATTCCAGAGAATATAAAACCTTGTATTTCTTAACCTCTAAAGACTTTCAGAGAAACATTTATTAAAATTGGCCCTTCTCACTAGCTCTCTTGCCCTGGGATGAGTGTTACTATTTACAAACCTTTTTCCACATTACTGCTCATTCCCAGAGAAGCATTTCCTGCCCTTGCACCCTGTGGTCCTTAACACAGCCCCTGCAACTATGCAGAATTGTGATGTACCAACTTTTGAGCATGTTACAGCCATTTGTTGAACCTACCAAGCACTACATCAGAAGACTCTGGGGCTTTCCTCAAATTTCTCTTTTTATTTTCACACATACTGCCCCCCATTACACGTCAAGTTAATTAATACCACTGCTCCAACTAGAAACTTGGAGAGAACATCTTTACTTTTTCCTTCTACTCCTACATTTCTCGAAGATACTCCTGTACTCTGCCAGCAGTACAGACTGGGTGTACTTCTACAGCTCGTAAGACACATTTATTTTTTTTTTTACCAATTTCTGATTATTGCTATAGTAACCAAAACAGCCTTGTCCTTCATGCATAAAACAGATTTCCTCCTGAACAGGCAGAATTTCTCAATAACCTTTGTAATGAGTCATTTGGATCTGGCCAGGGCAGAACCCCCCCCATATCTGTTGGCCTCATCACTGTGTTAAACCACCATAATTCATGCCTCTCAGTTTTCATCACTCATAGCTGCTGCAAAAGTTCAGTATCGGTGAGGCTTGACTTTAATTCTGGTGCAACTAGGACTCGTACATCCTCACAGGCTACCTCTGTCCCACAATGTTTGCATATTTGATAACTACCCATGAGTAACTTGACTTACCATAGCCTCTTCAGTGCAACTGCACAGCGATTTCTAATTCGCACCACAACATCCTGTGTGTATTTCAGTCCTGAAAGTCAATCTAGTTTTATGATGCCTTTTAGCTCCACTTATGACCAACTTCTAGATGTGTTTTTTCACCAATCTGTTGACACACGTGGCCTGCAGCATAACCAGTAAGGTGTTTTTTTTTTTTGTCCCAGCTAGCTCCATGAACACATACCACCACTTCTGAAAATTTTCTCCCAAAAATGTTTGCACATTACAGGGCAAGACAAACACATAGAAGAATGACCACTGGCATGGGAAAGGCTTCTGAGACTGGCTCTGCTCAAAGAAATCCAACACTGACATTTAAATCATTGCAGAGTTTCTGAATATATTCAGTGGCTGTTTGCACTTTACACTGAAAAATAGTTTTTCAACACAAGTTGGCATTAGTCAAAAGACCTCTTCCACACAGAAGGTCTCTTGTGGATAAAAAGCTCTAGGTGCCTTGTCCACATAACACTTCCGTTGCATTGGCTCAACTACTACAGTTGTCCCAAGTGCAATGAGATAAGCATTGACATTAATACACAGCCAGCACTTCATGTCTTCATAGAATGGTTAGGGTTTGAAAGGACCTTAAGATCATCTAGTTCCAACCCCCCTGCCATGAGCAGGGACACCACACACTAAACTATGTCACCCAAGGCTCTGTCCAACCTGGCCTTGAACACCACCAGGGATGGAGCATTCACAACTTCCTTGGGCAACCTATTCCAGTGCCTCACCACCCTCACTGTGAAGAACTTCTTCCATATATCTAAGCTGAACTTCCCCTGTTTACATTTAAACCCATTATCCCTTGTCCTATCACTACAGTCCCTGAAGAAGTGTCCCTCCCCCGCATCCCTGTAGGCCCCCTTCAGATACTGGAAGGCTGCTATGAGGTCTCCACACAGCCTTCTCTTCTCCAAGCTGAACAGCTCCAACTTTCTCCACAGTCATAGTCTTGACAAGTCAATATCCAGGCTACCTCTACCTGAGGATCAACACCACTTTTAACTAGCCCAGACTGAACCTTACTGTTTAGCACCTCTGATCTCCCCAGCTGTTTTGTATCAGCAAAGCTCAGAGTTCTTTGCAAAATTTCCAAGTCTGATCAATGTCACTGTGCAATGCAAACCCTGTCTTTCTCCACTTTATCAAGCTGCTCACTGTATGTACCTTAACCTGTTTTGCAACCCAAACATCGGTTTTCAGTGAAAACCCACTTCTGAGGTTGACATTACATTACAATGTCATGACTGTATTATCAGCTACCCTCCGTATGTCCTGTGGCAGTTACTGCACTGGTTAGAAACACTTTCACAGACAAAAAAAGCTTTTCTAAAGAACAGCCTTTTATATTCTGAAATTTTCCTTTGCAGATTTACATAGTAGCTCCTTCTTGAACTTCTGATATTTTTTGTTATCTAACAACAATGGTTTGCTCAAATACCATCACTTTCACAAATCTTCTTGAAATAAACCATGATTTAAACTAACTAGAAATACATGTATATCTGGCCTCAACTATGGGACTGCCTCTTCAAGAAGCCTACTATTTTGGTGCAATTTTCAGGTAAGTTTTAAAGGCTTCTTCCACAGACCCTGCATTTCTTAGTGGCTGAAAAATGTACCTTTTCCTTTTAAGTACTTAACTGGGAAAGTGGTTCAAAACCTTTTAAGACCATAATACTGTTTGAACCTTCCTGTTTTGGAAATCACATACTACTGTAAGTTGGAATATAACCTCCAAAGGTCCCTGTCCAACTCTGTTGCTCAGGGAGGAATTAGAAAGAGAGTTAAATCAGCTTATCCTGGTGTCAGTTGCTATAGAGTTAATTTTCTTCCTAGTAACTGGTACAGAGCTGTTGTTTGGATTTAGTATGAGAATAATGCTGACAACACAGCAATGTTTTAGTTGTTGCTAAGTAGCACTTACCTTGATGAAGGACTTTTCAGCCTCTCACGCTCTGCCAGTGAGGAGGGGCACAAGAAGCCAGGAGGAAGCAGAGATAGGACACCTGACCCAAACTGGCCAAAGGGGTATTCCATACCACAGCACATCATGCTCAGTATATAAACCAGGGAGACTTGCCCAGGAGCCACCAATCACTGCTCAGGGACAGACCTGCTGTTCTGGGTTCAGCTACAGCAGTCATTTTTTCTCCTTCTTAGTAGCTGGTGCAGTGCTGTAGTTTTGGCTTCTAGCCTGGGAACAACACTGATAACACCAATGGTTTTAGTTGTTGCTAAGTAATGTTTACTCTGACCAAGGACTTTCTCAGTCTCATGCTCTGCCAGGAAGGAGAAGAAGCTGGGACGAAGCAGAGACAGGACACCTGACCCAAACTGGCCAAAGGGGTATTCCATACCACAGCATGTCATGCCCAGTATAGAAACTGGGGGGAGTTACCCGGAAGGCCCAGATCACTGCTTGGGTCGGGCTGGGTATCGGTCAGCAGGTGGTGAGCAATTGTATCCTCTCCTCTTGTTATTTCCCTTATCATTATTATTGGTAGCAGCAGTGGTTTTGTGTTATACCTTAGTTACTGAACTGCTCTGATCTCAACCCGTGGGAGTTACATTCCTCTGATTCTCCTCCCCATCCCTCCAGGAGCGGGAGGAGTGAGCAAGCAGCTGTGTGGTTCCGAGTTACTGGCTAGGCTTAAACCACAACACCTGCATCACTTGGGTTTCTTGGGGTTTATTCCTCTCTCTTTGTTATCTACCTTTTGATTATCATTATATAATTATTAGGATATTTTATTTCTATTATCTCAACCAATGAAGTTCACCTTTTCTTCCTGCTTATCCTCCCCATCCCACTGTGGGATGGTGGTAGTGAGTGGCTGCATGGTATTTAGTTACCAGCTGGGGTTAACCACAATACTGTTGAATAGTTCTAAGGATGGAGATATGCCCAGAGGGACTGTGATGAGTGCCACCACTAAGCAGCCTCTCACAGTGAAATTTTGTTCTCTCCGGTTGGAGTTTCCCTTGTTGCAATGTTTCCTAATGTTGTTTCACTGTGCACTGCCGAAACCAGAGAACGTCTTTCCCCCCTTACCAGGTAGAACCACTGGGCTTAAACCACAACAAACCACTACCTCCTCTCTACCAAGCCCCTAACTGCTTAGGGGCAGCATTCAAACCAGTGTACTTCATTTTTCAGACAAACATGCACATTACCTATAGGGGGATTAACACGTGCTTACTACCTTTTGTTGGGGTTGGGGGTTTTTTTTCATTGGCTGGTCTCATTAAAATATCCAGGCACCATTTACCAATCACACTGGTGATACCAGCTCTGGGATGAACCATCTCCACTCTGCTGCTGTCTTTGAGGAAGACTGGGAAAGCCCTTTGCTCAAATGAGCCTTTTACCAATTATTACACTGATATTCGGAACTTTTAAAGACAACAAGAGGAGTGTTGACACGCAGTGGTAGTGTGACTATTAATACCACCAACATAAAATAACAGACTTTGCAAGTTTTCTAGTACATAGTGCCAGCAGCATGTTCCACGGTACATTGAAAGCTCACCACCAAGCACTGAAACGTCATCTGGTACTGCCAGTATCTTTCAAAACAGGGAGGCAGACAGACTACCCAACTCTATTGGCCAGGCAAAAGTGAGAACCTGGACCAACGTTTCAAAACCAGACAGACACGCACACACACCAGCCTGCTAAATTCAAGCCCTCTGAAGAACAAGCAGCTCTTGCCTAACTTTGTAGAAAGCATAGGGAACTTTGCTATACTGGCAATCGAATTACTTATTCTGGTACATAAGCACGAATTCATATACTAAGCTTCAGAGTACATTTCTGAAAATCCAGGCTCCAGATCCAAGTGAATCTGGTACTAAATCAAGTAATCTACATTAATGCTGGAATAGTCACACTCACTTGGGGTGTAAAAACAGAGCATTGTTTTGGTTTTTTTCCTCTAGACAGTATAAAGTAAATAAAAGGTTCAGACGTAAAACTCTGCAAGATGAACTACAGAACAGCAAAGGGGATAACTTTGTAGTTAGCACAAAAGATAACAATGACTCTGAAAGCTATTTGACATGAAAACAGATACACAAGCAACATTAAAAATACACATAATTATGCTCAAAGCAATCTAGCAACTTTCCAGAGTAACATACATATGTATATGTGTTTCCTCAGGATTTAAAATTAACTGCTTGATAGATTGAGCAGAATAACAATCTGTCATAAAGAGATCTTTTAAACAAGGTACATATGCACCACAATACTTTAATTGTACATCTCTGTATTTTAGAAACACATCTGACCTTCTGCATACTAAGAATTCATTGATTTTCAATAATTCTTAGTGTTCAGCGGAATCCTTGATTCTCAGAGCCAGCCAACAGTGAGTATTTGTAAATCTGTCTCTCCAATTGTAGAGTGCCTTAACAAAAGGTGTCTGAGCTACTTTTTAGCAAATTTATCTTTGAAAATTTGAAAAAAGTTACACGTACATCTGTCATTGTAGTGCTCAATCCTTGCTATTATAGTTTTATGGAAATAACAGCTAGGTTGTCACTCAATTTCTTTAACTACAAAAAAAAGTTACCATTTTAAGATCAAGCAATAGCTTTAACACAAGGGTTATGAAGTTTCTTAAATTATACTGAAATAGTCCTCAGTGTCTTTGGGCCTGGGCATCACGTTACCATGCACATGACAAAGGAAAAATTACATGTAAAAAGTTCTTTTTGTCCTTGCCAGCTATGATCCAGCTAGCAGACACATATCAGCAGGATCAGCTTTTGCCTACAAGTTCCTGTTATTCCAACCCTGGGTCTCCCTCAAGCAATACACCACAACTGCAAGACCACTCTTACAGATGCTAGGATGATGAGGAAGAGATTTCCTTAAGATCCAGATGTCAAAATACTCCCCTTATTTTTCTCATTTTGCTTACTGTTCCCTTGACTGCTTTTGTCAATCTGTTGTCTGTCTTCCCCTTGGTTTGATTTGCTTCCCATCACATTTTCCCTTAGTTTTCAGTCTTCTAAAAAAGTCTCATGAAGACTGTCAGAAATATCATTTTTACAGAAAAATTTTGTTGGATTTAAAGATGGGCTATTTTGATTTTTGAATAATGCTCAGCTCCTGCTTTATGGAGTCTCTTTGAAATGTTACATCAATTTCTGGGGTTTGTAGGGGATTTTTGGGTTTTGATTTTTTTGGTTGGAGGAGGAGGGGAGGAGAGAGGGTATCAGGGGTGGTCTTGATTTTAGTTTTAGTAACTTGCAGGTTTTTTTTAAAAGATACCTAACAATCTTTTCCACAATCATAGATTCACAATGCTGCAGCAAGAACTCTGCAGTGAACATCACAGACTGTATACATTCCAAACAAAATTAAATGAGGTAAGAAATGCCAGGACTGGGATAGAAGCTAAAGAACAGGTACATGCTTTGACATATAAATTTCCACTGGGCCGCAGCACATACTGCTGTCTCATCAGTGAACACAACTTAGCAGTCACTTTTACTTCATTAGAAAAGTACCACACTTTTCCACCAATTAAGAGCATTGTGATGCATTTCTTTTCTAAACACCATTTATCTAGTGGGACAAAGAAAAAGCATGAACATTCTCATACTGAAAAACATTACTTAAAAAAAATTAGGAATAAAAGCAAGATGTGCTACCATAAAAGGACATTATCTCCCCTTGGCTAAAATGACCTTTTTAAAACCAAGGTAAAACTTCTAATTAAATCCAAGTTGCTTCTAGGACTGTGTTAAAACCAGGAACTTTTCATTAAATTGAGGTAACTATGAAGTACCAAATGCATCACAATTACAAGTAGGTTACATGTATCACATTAATTCATATATGCTATATAAATTTGTGTAACAAGCAGATTGATGTAAGAATATTTATTTAAAAAAGGAGACATTAAATCTATGCCCATTCATTTGTTACAGATTGGTTTACGAATATATGTTCTGGCATGTCTATTTTATTTGTATTCAAAATAGTGGTTCATTCCTAACAAACTGATTAACGTATACATTGCCTTGCAGTTGCATTATGTTAAATATAGCAGAATGGCTTTTGGTTTTTAAGGCATTAATTTGTTGACAGCCATACAAGTTGGAACTAAACACATAAGTATTTGCCTTTGTTGAATTTCAAGTAACAATCACTAGAGTTGATAAGACTTCTATATGTAGCTAGACTCTCAATACCTTACAAAACACTCTTACACTTACATGAATTAAAGGCAGCTGTATCAGAATTGGAATTTCACCCTACTACTTGTATGAGATTCAAGGATAGCTGAGCAGCCAAACGTGGAAAAAATAGTTCTGTTCACAAGATAGACATACATAAGTAAAACAACATTTATGTAACAGGTGTGTGTTGCACATCTTATTCACACGTATTAGATCTTTAGAGAGAGAGAGAGTGAGAGAGACCTACTTTCATAAAAATGTTGTGGTTGGCTTAATGACAAATAATTTTAAGCAATCTTTGAACCTCATGTCATTTTCCTTATACTCTGGACTCTGGATTTACTGGACACAGATTTACTGGTAGAGAGGTACTTGGCAGGAGGAAGGGAGCAAAAGCAGGGCTTCTCCACCCTACTCAACTTGGCCAAACAGCAGTGACTGCACCAGTTTACAGCCACATCACAGCTATTTTTCTTTTACTGAAGTAGTGGCTTCCAAAGCCATTTCTACCATAATCCACTTGCTCCATCTGTGTTATAGCTGGTCACATCCATTGTGGAAAAGGTCACCACAAAAAAGACAAGTACTGTGCTGCCCAGCCAGTGAGGCAATTTCAGCTCCGGCAACAGAGTGGCAGTCCATTGGAGCTCCATCTGCTGACACAGACAACAAACTCAGCCAGAGCTCATTGGAATTATCACATCCATAATTTCCATAGATATTTCTTCTCCGGCAGAAGCCTGCCAAAAATCTGAGCTAATGACTAACTCATGGAAAAGAGGGCAAGACCAACTTCTCTCAGTTGGTGATAACCGGTAGAGAATTACAAGGGGGCAAAAAAACCCAAACAAACCACAAGGGGGGGGTGGGAAGGCACTCCCCACAAAACAAATGCAGACTTTGTCTGCCAAAACCTTTTCCATGGACTTCAATGTGGGAAGGGAAAGTAAAGGTGTATCTCTCTTTCTATATATATCTCAATATATGTCTCAAACACATACATACATATATTTGCTAAGGACCACAGCAAAGAGTTTGCATAATAAGTCGGACACAAGGAAAAGCAATTTCATGAAAAAAGCCACAGGGTCACTGGTTTGAGCTGCAATACTGGGTCTTGATTCTGGTTCGAAGGTGGTAGTTTTGGTGGTGTTTGTTTTTTTTTTTTGGGGGGGGGGGGGTGGGGTTTTTTTTTTATGCAAGGTGTATTGGTTTCCAGTGATTTTCACTCTGTACTAATGACAATGTTTCAGACTCTTAATAGCACCAGAAGGCTCTACAAGTTTATAATGTTTTTCAAACATTACTATTTATTCTTTGCCATGCAAGATAGGTAAGTATTTCCATTTTAAAATGTAGAAGAGGAGACAGAAAGGAGACAGAAAGAAAACAGCAACTTTAGACTAGGAGAGACTCCAGAGAGGGGTTACAGCACACTTGGCAGAAGTGATGGAAATCCATGTCAAATCAATAGGTACAACTGATTACCTGCTATCACAGATAATGTTGATAGCACTGCTTCAGACCAGAAACTTGAAGACTCTTGTTTGATGATAGGTTAAAGACATTGTGTTCACGTCCCACTTCAATTACATTGCAGAGGTAAGAGAAATTAAATAGGCATTAGTCAGCCAACCTTATCTCTTGAGTTAAGACTGAAAGACAGAAATCACTAATATAAACACGTTTTAGTAAGGCAAACACCACATTACACAAAAGATTTGCAATTACATACATCAAAATAAGATTAATAGAGTAAGACTAGAAAGCATTCTTTCAAGCATCAATGTTTTTACATGTTAGACAGAATAGCATGTTTGAAAATATGATGCCTGACTGATTAATGTCTATTTAATCTTTTCAAATGTTACATTTGCTTTTAAATGGAAATGTATTTGCTGAAACACAAGAGCTCTACTGACTCCAGTGCCCTCCTAACCTGAACAAATGCATCTATCCCAAAGGCCAAATATTTCAGTCAAACACCCCCCCCCAAAAAAAAAAAAAAAAACCAAACCAAACAAACAAACAACAAACCAAAATCCACAATGCATTTTAGCACAGCCAATAAAGTTGTATCTGAGATGAAACACTCTTATTGAAACCAATACATTTCCCCCAGAATGTAACATTACAGAAACCACCCTGGAGTCACTGGAACTCTAAGTTAACCTGGTTAAAAGGCTAAAGAGAGGAAAAAAACAGACAAGAAAAAAAATCTCACCACAACAACCTACTACCAGTGCTCCAAACCTTGCTAAGTATCAGAAAACATGGAATATTTCTATTTCTTCATCACCACTCTAACCTCATCCATCTTGTACAATTTAACGCAGTGTCAACAACTACATGTCACTGGAAAAAAGATATATTAGATTGTAGCAATCTCATTTTAGTCAGGCAACAGGTTTCCTTAATAATAAAGCAAGGGTAGAGAGCATTATAGTACTTCCTCTCCCCTTCCTCCCCCTGTCCCCCTTTTTATTTACCTATATTTTAGGCATTTCCTTTAGAAATCTCCCAATTCATATCTGTATGAGGTGGATGCTATGGTTTTGGAGGGGTTCCTGTAATGGGACAAGGAAAACGCTAAGCACTGTGGGAAACAGTGGCTCAGCAGAAGAGAAGGCAAAAGTTGCTAGTACCTCTCTTTCACATGTAACCATGCAGCAGTGTTGACTGAAAACCAGTATATGCTTACAATCTGCCTATACTGCCTTGTCACTTTCTGCCCGATTTGTATTTTAAACTACACTGGAGAACACATGGTGCCACTTTCGCATCCTAAAAAATGTGACGAATTTTATTATTTTTTAGAGAAAGTTTTTCAAAAAATGTTCTGTCTTTGCATGTCTTCCTCTTGAAAAGTGACACAATTATACAAACTTTAGTAGTAATATCATGTATAACTATATATTGTCACTTGATTAGATTATCCTAGTTTGACAAGACTAAAACTTCTAAGTTCTTGAAACAATATGTACTCCCTCTAGTGTCCACAAAAATCCACTCCAAATGGTAAATGCACAGAATCAGAGCTAAGTCATATTCAATCTTAAAATAAAGGCATATAAAAAGTAACACATGGCTTGAGAATTAATACAGTTAAATCTCACCAACTCACATTTCAAACAGGGACTAAAAATTTATGAAGAGAGTTAAGGCTGAATACCAACCTGGCCAGGAAAAGACCTACGTAATTGGGAAGAGAGGAGTGTTTCACTGTTTGGTTAAAAATATATCTGCTAAATTTCTATTTGGTCACAAATCAGTACATTTAAACTTATACACCAGTCAAGCAATTTGTCTCCAAGAAAATAGCTAACACTATAAATTCACAATAAGATTAAAATGAATTATTTAAATCAAAGTTTTCTGCTTGTTGGTTTAAATCAGAGGTAAATCACTTTGATTTAAGTCAATTCACCTCACTGAACCCTGTAATCTTTAAGTCAATGACAAAGCTGCCACTGATATCAAGAGGATGGTTTAGAAGGATTCCCTTAGACTATGCAAACCAAACTCCCACCTGTTTTTGCCAGAATCGCATTTAGGCAATTATTAGTCACATTTAATGTATCTGTTTTATAGACTGACACAGGAAAGCATCAAGAACTACACAACCTCATGCTGTAAGACTAAGGAAATACACAGTCAGAAAGCTTTCCCCATATTGTACCCCACATTTATCTTATAACTAGCCCTGGTTGAAAGCTAGCTATTTCTTCTCCCAGGAGCATTAAAACCTGGATCCAGCAGCATGTACACAGAGCTGTCTGAACCAGTGCAAAACTCTGCTTACATCAAATCAGGCCACATCTGTCCACTGACAGGATCAGGGTCTATGAGTTTTCTGCACTTGAATTTTTCTTTTCTGCAGCATAATTACAAGTGCATCATTTTTAATAAAAAGCTGGCTAATGTTTTACTGCCATTGCCATACAAGAGAAATATTCTGCATTCATTATTCACAACTCTCTCCGAAGTCATGGCTAGACTTTGCCAACACATTAATTCTCACTATTTTTCTGAGGAAAAAGAAAAGATCTTTGGAGAAGAACCAACATAGTGAGCACACACAACAAGCACACACATGAATCCAAATCAGAAAGTGTTTTCAGCTAAAAAATGGTTGCATATATAAACAGAAAGGCAACCTAAACAATCAAACTAAATAACAAACTAATTTATGTATTCCCATTGGTTTCTTGATGAGCTCTAAATGTAGGACCGAATTAACGGAAATAGGACTATTCATGTAACACAACAACGTAATGATCTTGTGTCCTCCCCGCCCCCAAATGGCTGTTTTACTAGATATCCCATCTTTGTATTTGAACTATTCCTTTCTTAAAAGCTCTTTCTGAGCATCCAAAGGGCTTTTGTGACTGGTTACATTTTTTCTGGGAACTGCATGATAAACACTGATGTAATAAAAATCAGAATCTACCACCCATAATGAAGTAATTATCTTTCAAGCTAAGAATAAATATGAAAAATCCAATTAAATTACTTTATTCTCACTAATACTGACCAGTTGTTTTTTCCTGAAACTTTTCTTCTGAAAACATACTCCAGTTATCATGTATTTGCACCCAGAAACATGCTTGTGTTGCTGTATAAATATATTTGGAACCTAATTTCACACCTTATGGACAGACCTTTACAAAAATGGAACCCTAATTTAATAATTTTTACATTTTCTTCAACTCTTCTGGGAAGCATTAGCAACAGCAGCATTACCATATCACCAAAGCAGTCAAGAAATTGGTACCTTATTACCTATGGTGATACCAAACTGCAGATGACTTGTGCTACTTGTCTTACAGGTCCAATATGGTGACTACACTTGCATGATCTCCATAGTTAAACCTTGATTAACTCCTGCATTATCTGTAGAACTTTAGCACAAGCAGCTTCTGGGCAGAAATTCAATGTAAACAACATACCCTACTTATCTGAGATATCCTATTGAATTATCTTTTATTGTACCACCAGAAGGCTATTAATAGTGACATTCTCAATAAAGCGGATTTTTGAAAGTATACCAGAAATCAACACAGTTGGGAAGGCATTTAGAAGTTGTTATACCACTGAAGAAATACAAACACAGTTTTTACATGTATTTTTAAGGGGAGATTTTTTTACTATTTGATTTTCTACAACTGTACTCACAGTTTTAGGTCTTAAGGTGCTGCCTGAGCAAAACAAGGGTGGTGCTTACTTTGCAAGGAAATTCTAAATTGATGACAACAAGTATATCATATTAAATATATACTAGTAGGATTGTAAAGACTAACAGGAAATACATGTCTAACCACAAAGATAACCACATGGGGTAGAAAAGGTGCATCAACCCAGTGTGATGGCAGGCCCGTCCAGGAGCAACTGCACAACAATAAATAAGGAATGATGTTTTGTTCACACAGTTTTCCAACCAGAAAACTATGGGTGTTGTATTAGAAAGGGAACCTTTTTTAAGCTGGTTTAAGATATAAAGATAGGGCTCACACAAGATACACCAATACTGTCTCAGAAAGTTCTGGTGCACCCAAACCACATAAAAGACAATTTAGGGGGAAAGCGGGG
>NW_009912371.1:0-35328 GCF_000696875.1 Nestor notabilis
ATGGATTGGTCCAGACTGCACTGGAACAGGTAATAACATTACAATACATATTATATACTAGTGAAGAGAACCTGACATGCATGATGAAGAAATACTTTGCAGCAAAGGCAACATACCTTATGGCATAGAATCTACATACACAATGATGGTGTAAAAACTGCAAAAGGAAGTAAATTGTTAATGAGAGGATTATAACTTCAGAGTTTGCAGTTGTGCCAGAGTAAGCTATAAAAATCATAAGGGCGAAGACACCTCTATCATTTTGACCTGTTACAAGGCATTGTCATGGTTTAAGCCCAGCCAGTAACTTGGAACCACACAGCCACTCATTCACTCCCTGCCTTCTTCCTCCCCCCACTCCTAGAGGGATGGGGAGGAGAATCAGAAGAACGTAACTCCCACGGGTTGAGATAACAGCACTCCAGTAACTAAGGTATAATACAAACCACTACTGCTACCACCAATAATAATAATGATAAGGGAAATAACAAGGGGAGAGGATACAATTGCTCACCACCCGCCGACCAATACCCAGCCCGACCCGAGCAGCGATCTGGGCCTTCCAGGTGACTCCCCCCAGTTTCTATACTGGGCATGACGTGCTGTGGTATGGAACACCCCTTTGGCCAGTTTGGGTCAGGTGTCCTGTCTCTGCTTCCTCCTGGCTTCCCGTGCCCCTCCTCCCTGGCAGAGCCTGAGACTGAGAAAGTCCTTGGTCAGAGTAAACATTACTGAGCAACAACTAAAAACATCGGTGTTATCAGCGTTGTTCCCAGGCTGACAGTCAAAAACACAGCACTGCACCAACTACTAAGAAGGAGAAAAAATGACTGCTGTACCTGAACCCAGGACAGGCATCCAATAGCAATCAGGGTGGGGTACACAAAAGAGGTTGTGAGATCTGGATTTGCTCAGTCTTTAGAAAAAAAGGTGTTACTATTGCCTGGAACTACCTAATTTGGGGGAAACATACAGTGACAGCAGAGACACTCTTCTTAGTGTTGCATAGGATGAGAGGCAGCAAACAAAGACTAGGAAAGGCTTTTTCATCATGAATTGGGCCAAACCAAGCCACAGGCTGCCCAGAGAGGCTGTGGAATCTCTATCCATGCAGATATTAAAAATGGGGCTGGGTGTGGCCTTCAGTTGAGCAACTTGATGTCACTTGGCTGTGCTCTGAGCAGGTGGTCAGGCTGTAGACCTCCAGAAGTCCCTTCTAACATACCTGTTTCTTCCATTCAAGGAAAAGATGATCCTGAGTGCAAAGCTGAAGATAGCATGATTTTACCCTTTGTGACAGTTGAATCTTCATGGTACCTATCTCTGTACAAGCTAAAGGTAAGGTGATGCTCAGGCTTAAACTCTTGTTCAGTGCTGTAGAAAAGGGAGTATGTACCAGCAACCTATGGGTAAATCTAGGAGTCCCAGAGTAAAGCATGACCTTTTGCAGCTATTGAGTTGCCCTGGAACTGCATTTCTGCACATCTACGAGTCTGATGTTTTTCTTTGAGCGCTGTACTACAGAGACACTTGCTCAATTAATCTTGCAGAGAGGAGATGGTTTTTATTATTCCTCTAATCTATAGCAGTAGCTCTCACTGCAGGTAAATATGCTGTTTATCCCACTTTCTTTTCCCTTCTAATTTAGGACTTTAAATAATGCCCACTTGCAGAGATTTTTTTTAAACCCTTGACAGACAATCAACTATGATTAATATTGGGCAGAAAATAAATACATATATACAAGTAAATTCAGTTTCTTTTCCTAGTAGTGGTAGTAGAAAAAAAGACTCTACAATAAGGAAGAAATTCATTGCCTAACATACAGAGAAGTCTAAATATGAAGGGTGAAGTCAGGAGGGAGGACTGAAATTCATAGAATCATAGAATAGTTAAGGTTGAAAAGGACCTTAAGATCATCCCGTTACACCCCCCCTGCCGTGGGCAGGGACACCACACACTAAACATATGTTGCTCAAGGCTCTGTCCAGCCTGGCCTTGAACACCGCCAGGGTTGGAGCATTCACAACTTCCTTGGGCAACCTATTCCAGTGCCTCACCACCCTCACTGTGAAGAACTTCTTCCTTATACCTAATCTAAACTTCCCCCGTTTAAGTTTGAACCCATTACCCCTTGTCCTACCACTACAGTCCCTAATGAAGAGTCCCTCCCCACATATTGACATTATTTGCATGAATGTGCGCATGTTTATATATATGAATACATATCTATTATTTACACAGATAAAAATGTTTCCTTTCTAGAAACTGTGCTCTGAAAAAGTAGGTGTAAAAGACAATGTGGGTGCATAATGATGAGAGGCAAAGAAGATTGGGCAAAGAGGGGTAAACATGAAAACTAAAAAGATGGTCACAAACAATGGCAAACCCTGATTCCCGGTTTAATACAGTTTCCTTTATCCTTTTCCTTCTACAAAAAATAAAGAGCTGTGTAAGAATTTTTGTGAGGCTAAGTTACTGGCTAAATTTAATGAGATGATAATCAGACTTTAAATTAGAAACTGTCCTCTCAAGAGGAGAGGAGAATCTTGTTTGCAATGAATTTAGATAGTAAGTGGGGAAAATATTATCTTGCTAGTGTTTGTGCCCAGTCCTCAGAAGGCTCAGGAGCCTTGATTTTGATTTGCTTTAATGGCAGTATGAGATGTTAAGTGCTTTGTGGCATTGGATTCTTTCAGTATTATGTGTGTAAAACAGAGTAGCTTTGATATAAACAAATTAATTCTCAACCACCTATGTAATCATAAAGTCCTAAAAAAACCCTGAAAATACCTTAATGCTAACTGATAACACCTAGGGTTACACATGGTACTGATGTAGAGTAACTTATTTAGGGTCTTCTTGGTTCTAGTTAATTATGTACCCTGATGGTTAAGTTTATCAAACAACTCCTCTCCACACAGTGGTAGTTATCTCCCATTTAGCAATGTCTCCTCTGATGCTAAGAATTTAAAACAGAATTAATTGCTTTGGGACATCATTGATACAAACAGTTTAAAACTGGGAGGATTTTTTTTTCTTTTTATGAATATTATATATACTCATGCTTTTTCCTATGAGTTTAAAGGTTCAAAATCTGACCACATAATTTATATGCATTTTATTTTGAAGCGATTCTTTAAGTATGATGAGCTGGAGAAAATCTCCTATAATCTTTGAGGAGGAAAACAGCCCCAAGTACCAGATATTCCTATCAACAGACATCTTTCCATCCATTTATGTCTACAAGTATAGAAATAGTGTCATGGAAAGGGAAGAACTGAGACAATTAACTTAATCGTCCAGGCTGCCTCACCTATCCCACTTCCTCCAGTTTAGATAAGAGTAATACCCATGCCTTCTAATGCTCATGTAGCATTAGTGCTCACTGTGTCTGTCTCCAGGCCTTGAATTCAGTCTAATTATTTCTGCTGGAATCTGTAGTTCATGCTGTCTTTCCTCTGAGCATAATTCTGTTATCAAGGAGGGGAAAGATGCTGCAGTAACAAAAAACCTAATGACAGTTTTTAATATATGCTCCCTGATTTTATTTTTCTATATGTTATGGCTAGACAAGACTTCGTAAGGGGAGAAGAATTCAGAATTTATCTGTATCTTCTTTGCAAAGTTTTACCAAGTCTAGAGATTGCATCAACTTTCCTAGCAGTGCTGTTACACAGGCAATGGTGACAATGGTATCCATATAACTAGTAACTATAGGGAAGATATTTGGAAAGATCAAAAGCTTGATGTTGAAATGCCATAGAAATACTGCTCAAAGGTTTTGCAGAAAATATGTTCTTCAATTTTCCCAAACAGGCACTACCACAGGAACTATTATAAAACCTGACTAAAATGAGGTACCTAGAAGAGTCTCCCTAAGAAAGCACGCCATAGGATACTGTAGTATGAGGAAATGCAAATGTGTTTTATTTTCAGTGAGATGATTATCAGCACCTCATTGTATGCTCTTAAATTGTGCTAGAATGATGCTTGAGAAGAAACATAGAAGCAACAATGTTTGAAAATGCTTAAAGGAATATTATGTACATACAAACAGCAACTTTAGAGCTATAGGGAGTTTAAGAACTGTGAATATTGTAGCTCCATTACTGCTGTTCTCTCCACTGGTATAAAAAAAAAAAACAAAACCACTTTCATTAGTAGGAGAAAGGTTGGTTGTGCACTTCAGACAGGAACTCAACATGAATAATTAAATACAGGTACTTTGCTATCAGCATCTACTTATGAAACCTGGGGAGTTTTGAGTAAGTTCATGTCTTTAGAAAGATTGAATAAAATTAATGTTTTAAGTTATATCCTTGCTTTAAAATTTGATAACACAGTAACGAATCCTATGGCAGGGTAAGATCCACCATTGAATGCTTTCAGTTTTATCCTGATGACAACCAGCAGTCCACATCTGTACCACAGTGTTAATTTACATTAGCTAAAGCTATATCTACATGAGTGTATTACACCGCCTTTAAAAAAAAGGCAAGTTTTTACTCTAAATTTCTCTAAACCTCTAGAAGACTGGTCAAAGGATCTTAGTTGCATCCCTATACAGGGATTATAAAATGTTTATAAACAAATATTTATAAAATTAACAAATATTTATAAAAGCATATATTAAACTAAATCACTTGAGAGTTGACGGTGATAATGTGTTTTCTTTGGCTGCCTGTGCTGCAGGGCCATATAGACTTGAGTAACATATTGGTATAAATTTATTCCCATAGAATTTAAAAGACTCATTATTGAAATATTTCTGCAGTGTAGCCTCTCTCCCTGTGTTTCTCTGCTTTCAAGAACAATATTGAGCATATCACACAGTGACCTGTAGAGAAAGAGGGTTTATAGTGAAAGAATACTGTTCAAAGAAGCCGGTACTTGAGGGAGTCAAACATCAGTTTCCAGATAAAATAGCTTCCCTCGTTATTTTACAATAGTAGGATTGGACTTTGCTGTATTCTGTGGTGGCAAAGGGTAGTAATGCGTGGAGCTAAGCAACCTGTTAACTTTTTTTCTGACTTTGAAATCTTATTTGTAAACAAGCAAGCCCAGGAAAGACTGAAAAATGACACACTGTTATTTCGGGAAATTCACAGACTGATAGAAATATTTAAGTGGGAAGAAAACAAAGACAGATCTGGAAGCAAGATAGGTTAACCTTATGGGCAAAGTGGGGTTATTTTCAAAGGTGTATCAAGTTGTTCAGAGCCTTCTCTAGCCCACTTCTGGAATTTCCAAAAATAGATATTCCATAATTTCTGTGGGTAAACTGTTCCTGTGAGAATGCATAGAACCAGTCTCATTTTGACATATTTCTTCTGAATGCCCGATTAGATTTTCCCTTTTTGCAAACAGTGACCATTTCATCTTGTCCTTTCGCTGTGCAGCTCTGAGAAGAATCCATACCACCTTCTCTGTAGCCCCTAGATGCTGCTAGATTTAAGCCATCCCCTTTCCTTCTTTTCTCAAAGCTAAAAAAGCCCAGGTTCATTAGTTTCTCCTCCTATGTGATTTTTTTGTTGTTATTTATTCTTCCTTTATGTCTTAACTCATGTTCTAAAAATTATGAGCTTCAAAAATACAAGGTCCTTAGATTTACTAAGGATAATAAAGTGAAATGTAATAAAAGTAGATTGCTACATTTAAAGATGCATAACAAAAGCACAGATACTAAAATATTATATAGAGATTCTTTATTATATTTTGAACTCTGGGTACCTGTTACATAGTTGTGTTTTAATATGGTTTGTGGAATCAGGACTTCTTAGAAATGAGATGATATTCATTCATTCATTCTGTCAAATGCATACAGCAGTAATTCCTTTAATTTTTGTTGTACACTTTTCTTTCTTCCATTAGTTCCCTTCAAAAATATCTACAAATTCATAAGGCCAGGTAATCACTGCAATATTTTGTTCCTTTTTTCCTGTAGTCCTCATAAGTCACACTCTGATTGACATTGCTATCTTAATGTGGTGAGCTTTTGTGAGTTTAGCTTTTGCTATCCATGTTACTCTGGTAATGCTGGCAGAAAACCCTGCACTAGTGTGAAAGCCATACTAACTAATACAGTTATGAAACAGCAGCTCTGTAACATGGACAATTTCTGTTGAAGGTATTATGTTTTCTTGCTGGCCAACCTACATTTTTTGATTAACTTTCATTCCAGGACAATAGACTAACACAGTTCAGCCTTGATCTTGAGACATCAAATATCTATAGGTTTATGTTTCTCATCTCCAACTTTGTTGCTAGTTAACCATATTTGAAGAAAACCCCAACATTTCAACCTTTTGCTATGTTCATTCGCTCAATAGTCCTGCTAATTCCGTTGCTTTGCCCCAGTTTTCCTCTGGTTTGCAAAACAGAAAGGTGAACATGGTAAGCAATGGTGTTATGTGGTTGTGTCTACGACCTAGATGCCAAGACCAAGATTACCGTTGTCTCATTGAGACACATGGGTTTGAGTCCTACTCTGAACACAGCAAAAGCTGGTCTCTAAACAATTCTTGCTAAACAGTTGCTGAACTTACTCATTTTGCACTTTTAAAGTTCGAGTTCCATTGAATTACAGTACTTTTTCTATAACGATTTTTTTAAGGGTGTTTTCATATGACAAGGAATCTAGCGACCATTCATCTTTTGATTTCAGTTCTTTATTCCCTTAAAAGACTAGTTAGAATACAGAATCATGAAAAAAAGGAGCAATTTCTGAAGTGTGACCCCTGCTTTATCATCATGAAGGATGTTCTCTATTTGAACTGGTGAACACTAATAATACTCGTATATCTCAGAATATACAATTGCTCTGTGATTATTTGTAAACTAATTTTTAAGCTATTACAAAAATTAGCAAGGAAAACTGTAAAGCTCACATCCTCTACTGTAGGGATCACTACTGCAGAAGCAGTATCCGATGGAGCACCATGTAGATTTATCCACATGAAACCCATTACAGTCAAAGTAACTATCTTTAAAGTAACTTGTTAAATATGAATGTGGTGTACTATTTATTAGATCTATAAACATACTCTCCCCAGAGACACAGCACTCACAATATCTTCCCAGACTGAGTTTAATTTTTATAAGCTGGCAACCACTCCTGAGCTGTCATAGGAATATCAATGAACAAGCACCAAAACCCCTAAAAAACTAAAACAGTTTGAGAAAAGATTACCTTCTCCTTGAGAAATTCAGTCCAAGAAATTCAGTCCAAGTCTTCTTTTGCAGGAGTGGGCTTTTGGTACTTATAACCCTCTTGGATCATGAATCATGCCTGTAACTGACAGCTTAATTCTCACAGGTGAGAAAGTTCCTTCAAGACTCTGAGTTTCTTGATGACTCTGTTCCTGTTCAGTAGTACTGCAAATGGAAATCTTTACTGCTTTCAGTCCCTCTGCCATCCAGCAACCACTGATGGTGACTGGAAACTTTACTTGCTGCCTTTTATAGACCACTGTTCCTCAAAATGAGGCTGACTCAGGAAATCAATGCTTTAAGAGTGTTTTATACAAGTTCCCAAGTTCTTTCAAAAAATTGGTTTTATATTTGGCAGATAACCCTGTTACTACTTTTTATTTATATAACCATAGCATTTATGAGCCTGAGTGACAGAGCAGTACCCAACTATGCAATGCTGTGTGAACACAGAATAAAAGGCAGTCTTTTGATCAAGTACCAAAAAGAGTTACTTTGAACTGGCACGGCAGCCTGTGTAACACCTGTGAAATTAAAAAGATAAATAAATCTGACATGGAGTACTTCTGCTTTTTAAGACAGGTAAAGTGAATGTTTTCAGCATGTTTGTGCTACTTTTATTTCACTGAAATAGATCACATAGTTGCACTAATATATGTAATAGAGTTGGTGAAAAGAAAGATCATTGGAACCTTAGTGGTCTTGCTTTGGGTATAATACGCCTGCTCCTTTTTATGCTTTCCTACATGTCCCTTAGAAATATGGGGTGGCAAAGCCTAAATGCTACTTTAGAACTGTCCTGGTTTCAGCTACAGCAGTCATTTTTCTCATTCTTAGTAGCTGGTGCAGTGGTGTGCTTTTGACTGTCAGCCTGGGAACAACGCTGATAACACCGATGGTTTTAGTTGTTGCTAAGTAATGTTTACTCTGACCAAGGACTTTCTCAGTCTCATGCTCTGCCAGGGAGGAGGGGCACAGGAAGCCAGGAGGAAGCAGAGACAGGACACCTGACCCAAACTAGCCAAAGGGGTATTCCATACCACAGCACGTCATGCCCAGTATAGAAACTGGGGGGAGTCACCTGGAAGGCCCAGATTGCTGCTCGGGTCGGGCCGGGTATCGGTCACGGGTGGTGAGCAATTGTATCCTCTCCCCTTGTTATTTCCCTTATTATTATTATCATTGGTGGTAGCAGTAGTGGTTTGTATTATACCTTAGTTACTGGAGTGCTGTTATCTCAACCTGAGGGAGTTACATTCTTCTGATTCTCTTCCCCACCCCTCCGGGAGTTGGGGCGGGGGGAGAAGGAGGAGAGTGAGCGAGCAACTGCGTGGTTCGAGTTACCGGCTGGGTTTAAACCACAACAAAACCCAATGGAAAAATTTAGAATTTAGGTGCTCAAATCCAGATGAACAAACCAGAAACTATGTTTGCGTAGTTGCAAAATACAGTGCTTAAGTATCTGAAGTATGACTCTAAATGTAGGTGCTTTCATCTGGAGTAAAAGATACCAAAATCTCTTTCCAGATGTAAGGCAGAAAAGGCCCTCACCAGCACTTACGTCCTCAAGGCACTCAGGTTTAGAAGGGACTATGGAATTTCCATATAACAGTTTTAAAGGAATATTTTTAATTTTCTACTGTTTTCCTTAGTCAAAGTTCTATCACAGAAAGGGGCTTGCATATTGCCTATTAATAATTAGATTTTCAAAAGAAAAAAGTTAATTTATGAGAGATAGAAAACAAACAAGAACCATGTAGTGAGCAGGTTTTCAGCAAGAGAGGTTAAAATAGAGGTCCTACTGCTTAGTATATTTCTACTGGTTTTTCATGAACTTTAGCAACATATATTAAACTGCATCACTGAATATTAGCCAATACCTGTGAAAGCCTTGTTATTGATATTTGACTGTCTGTAGCAGGCATTTGCCCTAGTGTTAGCCTGAGCATTGCTGGGTTTCCAATGAGATGTAATGCCACATTCTTTTGAATGAAGAAGCTTAGTTTGTTCATGGCAAACAGTGATAGATCAAAGTCTTTAAAACTTTCAAGAAGGGCAGTAAACCCTTGGAAATGTGAACTACAAGGTAAGATATTCATTCAAACATTTGAAATTCTTCGCTTTGTCTTTAGGAGAAAATAAAGTAAATCCCAGTGTTTCGCAAACTTTATGTGTCATACTAAGATCGTCAAAGATTTCTTTTATCTTATGATAAAGGAGAAAAAATAATTGAACTGGAGTAGTAGTCCATAAAATTCAATTTATCACAGGAATACTATTGTGCTTCCTGGAACACCAAGCAGAAGGAACACACAGTGAGAAGACAAGAGAAGATAGCAAACAAGGGGCAGGCAAACCACAGAGTATTACTGGACAAACAAACACCTAAAAAAATTGTTCCAATACTGGGTTGTTTCTAATTGCTCCTTTTTTAGTCACAAATTCACAGTCACGTTGTATAGAAGCAGTTTAGCTTGGTTAAGGCAGAGTTTTTTAACAGAAAGCAGAAGAGTGAGCTAAAGAAAAAAAAAATCAGTTTACCAGAGAAAGAGGCATTGGTCAAGGGACAGAAAAAGAATACTAAATCTCTCATTATCAGGTGCCAGCACATTTCCTCAGAACTCCCTTGTTCTTTTGTAGTGAAAAATAGGAAACAGGATACAAATCTCTCTAGGACACTTAGATATCCTCTGTCTCCTCATTCTTTTCTTTCTCAAGGACATCTCTTGGTATACAACCGTGAAGTTGTAATTGTGTTACAGTGTCTCAGAGAATCCCAGGAAGTGTTTGCTCTATTGCACCCATCTGTTCTCCTGGAGTTATTGACAGAGAAAAAATTCTATCCTCCACTCCCAAGATGGTTATAGGATCATTGACCTACTACTGTGTTCATCAGTTCAACTTAATTTCAGATGCTGACATAATTTCTGGCCTGTATCACAGTTAGCAGGCTCGATTTTGACGTGCTTCTTTGGTGGCATTAACAGATTGTTTCTTTTTTGATCAATGTCATTGCTCAGTCTGTGGTGTCTGTTGACTTCTAAGGAGTTCTGCATGGTGTCATTGCAAGCCTTTTGCTACCTGGCAGAAACCAGGGTTCAGACTTCTATTGAATAGCCCCATGTAATTGCTACTTGTCAGCAGGGTGACAAAAAGAAATGTGGATTGTTGGAATGAGTGCTTAGAATAGACTGAAGAGCAGTGAGGAAAGTTTAAAGATTTCTGCAAGTGTGTAGGAACTACAGGTAAGTGGATTTAGCTGAGGTGATTGTGCAAAACTGTGATGCAGTCCAGCAGTCTGTGACTGAATAATATGTTGGGATCCAGAGAGAGAGAAAAGGCTTGTAAGAAACTGGTGGAGAAGGAAGAAAAAGAGAAGACTCAGTTACAGCAAATGTGAAAAACATGGGCAAGGGTATTCAGGATGTTAACTTTCTTTGTCCTTGGAGTTTTCTTAAAATAAATAAATAAATAAATAAAAGTAGCATCACAGAGTAGGAAGATCTTTTAATTAAAACCACTTATATTTGAGTGGGTTTTTTTTCCTGTAATGTTATATTTCTATATCTCATTTTTTTTTTTTTTCAGGAGTGTTTGTTTTGTTTTTACTCATTGACCTTCTTCAATTACATGTACAGAAGGTTGTGAAGGGATAAAAAATAAAGAGGAACGCTTTGGTTTTGGAAAAGTAGCAAAGACCTTTTTGGAGAAAAAAAAAAGTAATCGTTAACAGGCGACTGGTTATCTTTTCACATCTTTGCCATGTTCTTTCACTGCTTTTCTTCTTCGCTGTGTTCCTTCTTCCACTTTGCAGGTTGGGAGATAAATGAATGTAGCAACAAGGTTGTGGCCTGCTTTCATTCTCTTCAGCAGTGTGCCAGATTGTTTCAAACTAAGTACTGCTCTTAGAAGTCTGTTATTTTGTTCTTTGGTTGCCTCAGCAATGCTCAAGTTGCTGGTTCTCCCCCTCCATTCCCCCCCCCTCCAGTTTGCTCACATTTTTTCTTTGTTTGGATAATGTTTAATAACTTTCTTAAATGCTTGGCTTGCTCTAGAATCCACTATCTTCTAAGGTTTGGATTTTTTTCCTTCCTTAAATCTATGTTTAGAAGTTTATTCTTACATTGTCTTATTTTTCATTCATCCCCTTGTTAAGGCTATTTAAACTCAAAGTTCTTCAGTACACTTCAGATTTTCCTTGTTATGGGATATAAACCATATTCCCTGCTGCATTTCCCCTACGTAATTTTTGACCTTTGGAGCTGCAGTTCAGAATAAGATTATCAGGCATCTCCTGCTTTGGGATGCAGGAGATGTATTCCATCCATACTTATGACATCTAGGTAGTGTGCTGCTCCATGTCCACTGAATCAGATGGTGCTGTTGCTGAATATTAATAGTCTAATTTAATTATTTAGAGATGTTGGTGCTGGGCACTTTGTGCTGAATACAGCCAACCTGATGAACTTTGTGATGATAATTAGAGTACACGCTCTGTCCAAAGGACTGAAAGGAAAGTCAAAGCATCTTAAAAGCTGCCACAATCTGTGCTGATGAATACTTTCTGAGGGAACATATCTGAATCCACTTAAGTTCCTCCTCTCATCTACCCCTCCCTATCTCCATAGCTACTTATGCTTACTAAAAGAGGGTGCACTGAAAACTGGCTGTGTCAGCGCTACAGTTACATCAGGACTGCCTTCTTTGGGGGTATGAAGGTAAAATTGAAAAAAGAATCTAAGGATATTATTGACAGTCCCTCTTTGCTTTGCACTCGCAACTGTTCCAAAGGACAGTATTTGGTGCAGATGATAAGGGGAAAAATAGGCTGATTTGTCATATGTTTTGGGATGTTCTTGTATTCTTTTTCTAAGTTTCTGTTTTCATAGAAAATAGAGCAAATGCACAAATAATCCAGTCCACATATGTAATTCTGTTCAGATGTCATGGCTGCTCAAGTAAACCAGAACTGAAATTGGTATTTTGTTTTTGCCTCTGCCAGAATTTTTCTGTGGGACAGGAAAACCTCAACTAATCTCTGTCTCTTTTGTCTTTCTGGAAGTAATACTGCATAACAATATTAAAGAATCAAATGCAGAACAGAAATTATTTTATTGTCATTATTTATTTATTGGCTTCATACATGGAAATCCTGCTGTGAATATCAGTTTAGTAGTGACAGCCTTTTAATCTGCTTGTTTGTATATTGAGCGCTAAAAGCCTCTGGCCAGGCTTTTAAAAGTGATTTTCACACTTGAACAAGCAAATAGCCACCAAAGTGCACCAGGTAGGCAACAGTAACATATTCAGAGCTAGCACTAATGTCCCTGTATGTCTAAACTCCCAAAGGCATCTATGTTTCTATAGCCAGTATTTTCAAGGAAGCCTAACTGTTGCTACCAACAAATGAACTGATGAGAGCCCTAGCACAAGTGGATACCCTGGGGGCCACAGGAACAAGATCTGTAATGTAGAAAGGAGAATTTCTATCTTGCCAATAATGTCTGATTTCCTAAGTGTCTTCTGAGGGTGCTGAAGATGTGTTACTTTTTGTAAGTGGAACAGACAATAAGATAGACTGGCCAGAAAGTTCCGACTGTCTCGGCATATAAAATAAGTGCCCTAAATCTTACATCTCACCAAACACATGCTGCATGTACATGAGGAGGAACAGATTACGTGATGGGTCATGTGCCAGGGCTAAACTGCTATTGTGGAAAACATCAGTAATATGGGAACACGACACTTTCTGTGTCATGCCAGCTCCTCTCTTGTGCTGGGACAGCTTGCACACATGTGAGCCTGCCACAGCACTGCTGGTTCGGGCACTGTGAAAGAGCTGGGTACTCTCATAAGAGACTACCAGCCTGAAGTGAGGACTGTGCTAAGTGTATGTATGTGCTTTGTTCTCCTTCTGGTGGTCAATGAAGTCCATGAATTTTAGAATAAATAGAAATCTTACGTTGTCTTTTCCACAAATATATTATTTGAATTGTTGGAAACAATCCAATGCTCAAAGTGGTGTTGGGAGATATGTTGTCTCACTGCTTTTTTTTGGTTGTTTGCTGTTATAGCAGCACTCAGCTATTGCCCCGTGGAAATAATTACTTTGAGGCAGTGTGAGAGTATCTGAGCTGTAGCAGCACAGGAACTGGAAGCAGCATCCAAGTGAGGCTGTAGTGACTCCTGTTTGCTGTCCTTACCATACTGTGTACGCTTCCTTTCCTTTTTGTTTTTGTAATTTTCAAGGATTATTTTCGTACTATTCAATAGATTCTAGCAGCCAACCAGACATAATGAGTGCTGTTGACAATCATACTTTCTCTAAGTGAAGTTCATCTTTCCACCTATTTCTGAATTTCTTCAGACTTGTTAATCTTCAAAGCTGTCACTGGGCAGCATTTTAGCTGATGACCATGTAGCAGCAGTGGAATGGATATTCGTACTGGGACCTTCTGTCAAAGGTATAGAATGTACATTCAGTGAGTCTGCAAAAGTAATTCTTGCTGTTATTTAAATGGTATTTTCAATCCATGGATAAAATACTATATTCCATCATGCAAATATAAATATTTTAATATTTACACAAGTAGATACTGACACAAGAGCAATAATTCTTACAATTCCTGTTTATTCTTAAATTATTGACTTAAAATTTCATTTTAAAAGATATAGTAGATGTAAAAGAAAAAAAACGAAAAAAGAAAATGTTCAAGTGAATATATTCACCATTATTCATATGCCTTAAAAACAAGAAAAAGTTCTCATGTTTGTGTTTAAAACAATCAAATAAAGAAACCCCAATTCAAATCTAGAAACTGGAACTCCAAGTTGTAGCCTGTGACACATCTTTATAATTGATTTATACACCTCTGAATTTCACCTGTAAAAGGACTTTGTGGTCTGAGATATTCTTCCCCCTTTCTTTTGCCACCATTTCCATTGAATTATTTTATATCCAATTTAGACTCTTTTTATCAAGGGATTTTTGCATATAAATTTTGAACTGCTTTAAAACCTTCTTCTCTCCAATGCATATTTCATGATTTTCTTATTCTCAAAACCCCAAGTCTTCTTCACACAAAGTCCTGAGCACAGACTACAAACCCCTGTGGTATACCTATCAAGCATAAGATAGAGAATTTCCAAAAGAAACTGCCCATGTTTTTAATGAATGATCTGGTAAGCAAAAAGAAAAATTTAAATACTTTTCAAGACAAAAAAGGGCAATAACTCTCAGAAAGTTACAAGCTATGGCCTTATGATAACTACAGTTGGGGAATTTTAAGGCTTACCTAGTTTCTTGACAAGGTCACTTACACTCCTAAGATGTCATCTGGAGTCTCTCTAATGAATTCAGCAACTCCCTAAACTCACAATGAGGGTGAATATTGATAATTTTTTATGGTGGAAGGTCTAATGTTAGAGTGCTGACCTCAGATTTGAAAATGTTCAATGAATATGCACCTATCTGTACAGGGGTTTAGGTGTGTAAATCCACTAGAATTAGGTCATGGGTATCTCTGCATTAACAGATAATAACTGCGAATTACTATATTTATTTTCCTCAAAAACTGTTAGAGGAAAAATGAATTAAAATTATGATAACATTAATGATCAGGGATTTTTTGTTTGTTTTTGTTTTTGTTTTTTTGTAGTTAAAATAAATGGGAGTCTTGTAGTCAATTTTTAAATAGATCAGCATAAAATTGGGAATTTAATAATACTAGGCAAGTAAATGAATGCCTATCTGTTTCAGGCATAAACAGTGATGAGCTCACAGGTCTAAGCCTTAGGTTATGGTAGCTAGTCATTGTCTACTGGTTTCAGAAAATTGCTTCAGAGTTTGAAAACCTTTACACAGAAACATGTTAAAAAGGCTGGTTGACTTGTCAGCTTGATTTAGGTCAAAGCTAAACCAAAGGAGCTCTGTCCCTATCCCTCACATGCTGTCCTACCTCACCATTTCATGACTTTTCATATGTCAGAATATGTAATTAGAGAAGGGAGTAAAAAGGCTGTTTTGAGTTAAAGCTTAAGGCATTCCTAATTAGAACAATGACACTTTCATATTCACTGTGTCACAACAATTATTTCAAATTTACAGTTTGCACATAGAACCAGTGTGACCTCAACAGCAGGTCCTGCAGAGTTAGTCAAGGATGTGGAATTCAATCTGCTTTTTCTTTTTTTTTTTTTTTTTTGGCTACTGCCAAGAATTTATAACATAGCAAACTATGGATGACAAATATCGCCTTCCTTCACACCAATTTGTTGTCCTGAGTGGTATTGCTCAGATAACACTGAGAGAAGTTGGACATGGTAGAGATGAATTTTGGTTTGTGTTTAGCTCAGATATGGGATCAGGACCTTGGGCTGGTTAATCTTCTGGTCTCTTCAGTCTAAACTGTGCTAAGTAACAAATCAGATGTCAGAAAAAGCTGAGGAATAAATAGTTAAGCAACAATTTCTGTTGATGGCAGCCTGTTACACAAGTATAAAGTTATATAGGCTTAAACCAGGAGTTTCTCTCACTAGAAGGACAGAGCATTACACAGAGAATGAGGATGCAGCTGACACTCCCAGCAGATAAATTAATCTGTTGAGCTTCACCCTGGGAAGAATCTCATGAGTCAGGTATAGCCATTACCACCATGAGCTGCTATTTGTCATTTTGTCACTGATGAGACTTCCTGAATGTTCATCCCCTCTGCTACTGTACAAAATCAAACAGGGTTGCTTAAACCACTGTGGGTTAATCTGACCAGTCTGACTGTACCATTGTTGGCTAGAAGCATTTATAGAAGTGAATGGCTGAGAAGTACAGCCAGTAAATGTTAGGTCCTTAAACTGTATCACATTAATATTGACTAGGTGATTCCAACTGCAAAATCAAGCAGATTAAACAGCTGCTTAAAGTGGTCTAAACTCACTTGCTTGGCTTTGAGCCAAAATGAAGTAGGAAAGATCACAGGATCACATGTGCACTCAGAAGTTTTCAACCTGCACTTAACTTTGTTTCCTCTTCTGAATCCAAGCAATGGACACCTGCTTCCTGAGTATCTGAATTTAATCTAGGCTGAGATGCACCCTTTTGGAAATCCTGATATTCCGGAAAAAGATGGATTCAATTCTATCTTCTGATTATATAGAAGGTCTGATCCTAAACACAAGAGGGCGTGAGATGATCTATGCCTCAGAGCACAGCATATAGATAAAGCAGAAATCTTGCTGAAGCAGAAAATCCTGTCTGCTCAGCAAGCTCTATGCCTTCCATATAAAACTTTCTCCTTTCTCCTCTCTTTGTAGTTCTACCTGCCCCTTCAGATTCAGGAGCTTGCATAAAAGCCTTTTTGCCTTTATATTTCATCAATCCATTTCCTACAGTGAATAGAATATTTGCAACAATAGGTCTTCGGGTTTCCGTTTTTGTGTTGATGTACCTTGAATGAGTAGGATTTCTCTCTTATGTTGGTCTTAATTGGGAAGACAATCAGGCCCAATTGGTTAAAATCTGTAGTAGTATAAATTGGGCTTAGCAGTGAACTGATAAGAAAACTGATATTCATAAGGAATGTGTGGAATGGCTATGACAAAGCACTTTCAAAGATACCCAACACCACTTGTCAGTTATTTTGTTTGAATTAGGAATTCCTTTACAATGTAAAGGGAAGGACTAGCACTCTCCTAACGCCCGGGACTATTCCTTGGTGATTGTTCTTCTATGTGGTTCTTCCTTTGGTTGTTTTAAAAGTCCTTTGTAGAAGATCTCTGTCCACACTATTCTTACCATCTTTACAGGGTGTTCAGAAGCTTTTTGGTATTTCAGATATTTCTTTAAATTTCTCATTCCTTCATGGATGAAGGCATAGTAATTTCCTACTCTTTTGTACTGAGGAGGTGTCAGTTCTTTCAGACACAGTAAGAAAGACACCAACACCCAAAGCTTGTTAACTAATATATTGAGTAAAAGGTGGAAGATATAGAAACAATTATAGCAATCTTATACCCTTTCTGATGTTGGGAATCCTGGCTGTTGCAGTTTTGGACGAGCACCTTCTTATGGGTCATGGCATGCTGTGAAGAGTTTCCATCTGTAGAGAGGTTCACCAGTTTTATGTTAGTACTTTTATAGGGTCTTACTCACAAGAGTCATCAGTCACTGATAGCAGTCTAGTTTGGACTATGCACTTAGTCTTGAAGTCTCAATGAACTTGCAGTTCCCAAATAGGTACAAATAATATTTCAGTTCGAGAAGGCAATGCACTATACTTATATTTGAATATACATTGAATACATCTACATTGATTAAATACATATTTATTATGCATACATTGAGTAATTATACTATTTCATGGAGCATTTGCATGGTATCCATCATACAGAGGCATCTATCTGAGAAGTCATGAATACTCTGCCATACATTGATAAGTGGTCACAAGCTATTCAAAGTGCACCTGTACACATGACAAAGAAGCAAGCATATTGATCTCTAACTCCTTGTATGGTAGCCTTCTGGCTGCATCTCTATAACCACAAAATTTTTAGCAATGGCAATATGAAAATGAAAATGTAAAATAGTTTTCAAAAAGAACAACTAAAATCATGGAGGTGGAATGGCTTGCGTAAGAGTGCAACAATGGGAGTTGTTCTATTCTGCTAGTACAAAACTCACTGAAACGATCAGAAAGTCAGTGTGTTCTTCAGTGACACTGAGGAGTACATAGTTACTCAAGTTGGTGAACCTTCTAGTTTTCTAGAGGCATTAGCTTTAGGCATGTATATCAAGCCAGGAAGCAGGAAAAGAGAAATAAGTAATGTTTGTTGAGCAATAAATTCATCTTTGATGTATAGAAGACTTAAAAAAGAATATAAAGCTGTGTGGTCAAGAAAAAGGAAAGACAGTTACTGTCAAAATAAATAATGAAACCTCATGGTATGATGACAAGCAGAGGTCAAATGCAGACATTCAGAGGGGTGGCAGACTGATAGAAAGCCTCTTTATAAGTATTAACAATAAAAAAGAAAGTGATAGTTCAGTTCAGATACATTGTTGGTTAATCACTAAAGACATTCTGAAGATGACTGGGAAGTATAAGAACATTTTTCAACAATTTCTACTGTGTATGCATTCAAACACCCTGTTTTAGAAGATATACTGTGTTGAAACTGACTGATACTAGAATATATGACTACTGAGTCCCATGTCTAGTAAAAGTAAAAAGCAGAAACACACGCATTTGAAGAATACAGAATCAGGTGATCCTGACTTCCTCAATGTAGTTTACTAAATACTACTGTGAAGCTTCCTTTGAGGACTTAATGTAGAACACAGACTTCTTTCCTACTTGTGATAAACACCCACATACAAGAAAGGAGATCATGAACCTTTGTCTAAAATGAGAAGGTGCTATCTTGGGACGAGGCACAGAAGTCTGTGTGTATTTTCTGCTCTACTGGTTATTTGGGCAACTAGTACCACAATTTATCTCTCAGGGTATATGATCATTTCAGAAATGGGTATTCTAAAAATGACAAGTTCTATCCTTGTATTTTCAGAATAAGCTTACTTACACCAACTTTGTGCTTCTGTCAGTTGTTTTTCATCCAGATGCTACTTTCATCTAGTTGTCAAGATAAGGAGATGCTGCCCTGTGCTTCTTATAAAATAATTATTGAGTTATCACAGTTTTTCTGGCGCTCAAGCTTGTGCTGCCTCAAAAGACATCTAAACACTAATGGACTGATGTTAAGTAGCATAAGAATAAATCTTGCAGGGCTCCATAACTGAAAAGTGAATGGGGAAACTGTTGCTGTCATCATACTTAGAGCTAAGTAAAAGAAAAAGCTGTGATATTATTCTATGCTTGCTTTTCTGCAGGTTTAGTGGGGCCAAAGTATCTGTCAACCAATGTTACCCAACCCAAAGGAAGGTCCCACAGAATGAGAAGCACAGCCTTTCACGAACAGTTCCTACAATGGAAGGACTGATCTGACCTGCATCCTACTAAAACTTTAGGGATTTATAACTGATGCAATTACCCACTCTGTACAGATTTCATACTGTATGAAACCCCACATAAAGGTCTAAAATTCTTGTATGAATTCTAGGAGAATCATAAGATACTAACAGAGCTATGAACTTTTAAAAAATCTAGAGTAATTTGGATTAGATTTGTAAAGTGCACGTGAGATAGAATATACATGTCTATTTGTCTTTTTATGAAAATAATACACATCTGCATTTGAATGAAGTAGGAAGTGTTTATCTTTGCATTTATATAAGCTAAGCAGGGTTATTTCTAGCTGAGGTATAGTACCTGCATTTATTTTTGAAAGCATTCTATACCATATGACATCCTTTATACTAAATATTCATCTATAAATGAAATCTTGAATATTAACTTAAAGTTACTGAAAATGAGAAAAGCTATTAGAATAATAAGGGTTATTTGTTTTCTTTGTATCTTAATACAGGATCAGACCATTAATCCACAACACATATCCATGGAAATGTGTTACTTTCAGTAGACCTCGAGTTTGTACCAGTAGATGGCACTGCGGGAATAACGACGGCTCTTTGGGGGCCGACGGATGTTAAGTACCTCATATTCCACCACACAGGCTACAAAATAATTTTTGTCTCCCACTGGTTTCACCAGTTTAATCCTGTCTTACTATGAGTCAGATTTTCCAGGCGTACTTACTACGCCAGTGAAGAATATACTGAAATTGCTGACACTAAGTACTTAACTGTAGTTTATGTTACAGAAATAGTAATCTCATATATTAAATTACTTGCTCACAGATGATACCTTTTCCTAGCATGCTTTCTGTCATAATATTTTCCTGCATATCATCAGCTCACATGTTTGCTACTTGGATGAGCTGTCTAACTGACACAGCAATCACTAGGGCTGCAAATAGTATTCATGGTGAAATTCAAGTCACCCCTTCATCTGCCAGACTAACAGTGTAATTAGCCCATTTTATGAACTGAGGGTCTTCTCCTTCTGTCCAGGTATTACACTCATTTGGGCAGCCCAGGAGAAGCAGCCTGGGGAGCCTAACTAAAAAGAAGCAGCTTTTCCTAAGCACCAGTCTTTGAAACTTATTCTGATGTCCAAGAAATAGTCAGGCTTATTTCCACATCACGTATCATCAAACAAAGTTTCTGAGGGCTAAGTTATGCCCTTAGTGGTACCTGTGTGATTGTTTTGCCTGCAAGGCTTTTGAACAGGTGTAGCTATTGGGATTTAGCAAGCAATTCTGCTGATGATGCTCAAGATGGAATAGTATCCATCTGCCTCAAATAGTTATGTTACTTCTGCAGGGCTAAGAGAAATAAAAAAAACAAAACAAAAACATGGTAAGTGTTTATTTTTGCCACTAAAGTAAGTGGATATGACGCTAAAAAGACATGAGATTAGATATATTCAGGAAAATGGTGCCTATGTTACCATGGCCAATCTTCTGCAGGAAAATCGTTCTTCACTTTTTTTTTTTTCTTTTTCCTTATAGCTGGAGTTTAGAATATACTATATGCTCTGATATATATGACATATCCTCTGATGTCCTCTGACACGCTTTGACCATCAGATGTCTCCTTATGGAAGCTTCTCTAATTCAAAGATCGAAAATATGTTACATCCACTACCCACCTGAAAGGTAGCCCAGAAAGCTGGGAAGCCAGATGGGGAATTAAGTACAAGCAATAACACATCAGAGAAATGAAGAGTTGAGGATCATAGGTTTTCTACAGTGAGTACAAACACCAGAAAATAAATATTTTCCTTTATCACACAACAAACAGCAGCTACAAAATGCTGTGTCCAAGGCTGTGCTGGAAGAAAAGGGTTTGTGGGCTGAAGTCTGTCAATCTGAAAAGTAAACTAGCTATAATACTTTACTGGATTAACAGTCTTAAAGGCAGAATGAAGCTTAATTGGGCCCTGCAGCACTTCTACTGATGGATGGCAGGACTAACATGCCTTTTTAGGTTGAGGTCAAAGAGCTGTCTAAGTCCAAATGGTTCACTGGTTTAATTGGTTCAGGCATACCAGTCTTTCCAGCCAGCAAAACACAAGTGTACGATAAGGACAGCATCCTAATTGACTGCCTTTGGCTCCACAGAATAAGTAATCAGGCACCCATTTATGGTTGGGTCAAATGACAGATTTCAGGAAAAATTCAGAGGGATTTTCCATTGACAACACTTTATCTGCAGAAGGACAGTAACAACTGTCATGCAGCTGCCATATCCCTTGTGGTATCACAGTCATAGCTGCGATCCTGCAGTCACAGCTTTTCCCCACCTGCTGAGGCCAAGTCAGAGTATCATTCGTTGATCCCATTGATTTTGGGACCAAATTTATACCAGGCTCCATCTGATAATAGATCCCAGAAGAGCAATAACACTCTGAGGCAGATTACAAAGCAGCCAGTGCCAGCCACTGTCTCCATGCTCTTGTATGTCTCATTTGCAATGGAGACAGTGGATTTTGTCCTCTTCTGCCACTAAAAACCTTTCCCATCTGAAAGATGGGCTGTGAACTGGGGCAAAAAAAAGGATTTTTTAGTGTTTTTTTTTGCCTTGGATCAAGAAACTGAGCCAAGTAAATATGCATAATATGTTTTGGATTAGATGTAATTTTATAAATTTAATTTTCTTTTATTTGATAAAACCCCAGAAATTAATCTCTCATTGACCAAAAGTAAATTCCATAAACATTTGAATGTTCATGTGTCCTTAGTTGTTTTAGAAACTCTACCTTCTACACTACGCAGTGTTTTATTAACTAATCAAAAAATAAGTAGGGCAGTTTTCTGTTGTTCATTGAGTGTAATTGGAACATACTGAAATTTCTGAATAAAACATACATAGAAAAATTACAAAATAGGAGATGCAATATTTCAAAAGCAACAATAAGTCTCACCTTTTACTCTGTGTATCTATGTAAAGGATCCTCATAAAATGCTACTTCCTCTGTGATTTTTCTCCAGTCATTAAAGACAAGTTCTTTTCTTTTCAATTAGGTCTACAATTTCCTCAGGTATAATTTCTTTACATAGCATTTAAAACCAGGTGGAACACAGTTCCTATTGCCTGATTTAAGCTGTATGTTAGGAATGCTCTCCGCTCTTAGTGATCACTGAGCAGTGGTGCACTAGCCAACATCAGTGCAATCTTTGCACCAGAAGTAAAGGAGAGGCCCTTGGCTTCTCTCTGCTTTGATGATTTCGTCTTTTTTAAGGACATTGCTTCTTTCTAGCCAGAATTTGCTCCTTCTGTTTTGATTCTCTGATATGTGCAGTGTTTTGCATCAAATGACTGTTATAATAGTAGTGTTTTTCCCATTATGCTTTCAAGCCATTATTTTGACTCAGTAAATGCTGCAAGACATCTGGTCTCACTCCTCCATCTTTAGGACTCAACCTCCCCAAACACTCAAGTGTATCTTTTTTCAAAGGCTATCAACAACTGTGGAACTGATATTTCTACCTCTTGAATTAATTTAATTCTCCTGATCTTTCTTTTTGAAAAGGTATTCACAACTGAACTAAAGAATCACCAAGCTAAAGCTGAAGCAAACTTTATTTATTGTAAAGGAAAAAAACCCAGCATTTTGAATTTACTTACTGTCGTGGTTTTTTTGGATTTACTAATTGAAGGTCCTTGTCTAATTGAAACATGCCTTCATGCTATTGAATCATATCCAAGGTTTATCTAGCTCAGTATCCATAGTGATCACCCAGTCATCATGTGTTCCTAACATTGATTTTTCTAACTGTAGCTATATATCTCCAAGCATCTAACGTTTGAATTTTTGCAGTAGTGGTTACATATGTTTTAAAGTTCTCTTGATGATATGATATTAATTTTGAATCTCGCTGAGCCTTCATGCAGGATGGGGTTTTTATTTTTCCTCCTTCAAGGATAGTTTCTATTTATCAATATTCAATGAAAAAACATTGCTTTTTTTTACTACTGTCATATTGCCCATCCTTTTGGCTTCTTTAGGCCCCTGAGAAAAAACTAACAGTACAGCATAGGCTTGACCATCCTAAGCATCTTTGTGGCATCTGCCACAGCTGATTCCCACTTATTATTCCCCTTTTCAGATCATTAAGCATCATGACACCTACTCTTGGGCCATGGGGCCCCTACTATTAACCTTTTTCTAGGACTGAAAATTGGCCATTTAATCCCACACTCTACTTTCTGTCTCCAAGCTAGGTTTTGATCCATGTGACATATCTGGGCTATGATACATCTTGGTGAAGTCAATGGAGGTACTATAAAGCTTAAAGCTAGGTACGTGCTAAAGCTTCCTTTTGAACTCCAACAGATAGAAGAAATCCTAACTTCTAAACAATAAGAAAAGTCTCAGATTATAGGAAAAAATATTTTTGAAGTAGAGTTTTCAAAGCACTCTGAAAAACTTTTTGTTTTGGAGTATCTTCAGATACAACTGGCACATAACTACGGCAGTAACCCTTACTGCTTTTACATGCTAATATTCTGATAGTGAGAAAATAATTCCTTTCATAATAAAAAGAATTTTCCTAAAGATTCACATATATAAAACTAAGGCTCACTGTTTTTATTACTTGAGGAAAGAAAAAGAAGAAGAAAAATGTGCTCAGTTTTTGACAGTTTATATGTCAGTTTCAGTATTTCAATGGCAAATGGCTTGTGGATAACTTCAAACACAACAGCTACCCCACCATTCTTCTCCTAAACTACCCTGCGTCTACTGTTGCCCCTCATCTTTCCCGTAATAACTCCAGAGACATCTTCCATATTCCTGCAGAAAGTAGTTTTTTTCCTTTGTGCAGTTCATTTCTTACATTGGCAAAACATTTGTGGATTGTCTCTATTATATGAGACTTGAAAAAAAAGATTTGTTGGTATTTTTTATTAAAGAACATTTTCTTTCTGGAAAAAATAAATACATCTGTAATGGCCTAACATTTCTGAACTGTAGAGTCAGTCTTGTACCAAGAAAGGCAATTCATTCCAGTACCTTAACAGGACTGACTGGCAAGTCAAATAGCCTTATTGTGTGGGCTCTGAACCTCTCTGTTAGATTCCAACTACAGGGAATCAGTGCGTGCAAGATTCTTTTCTGTGTCTGAATTCCAAATACCAGCACACAAACAGAGGCATTGTCTCTGTATCCTGTTAATTTCTTTATGCAAATTTTGTATTGTTTAATTTTCTAATATTATTTTCAGTGTTTTCTAGAGAAGTGTATTTGCTTTCTATTTCCTTTCTGTTTTTCCTTTTCTTCCCCATATCTTAGCACTTCCATTTCCTACAGTAGGACAACTTGTACTAGTCTATAAAATAATGTCTTTCTGTAGAAAAAAAAAAGTTAAATAAGATCTTATTTTAGCTGAGTTTCATATGTGTCTTTCCTACTGAAATGTGTGTTCCAGGAGAACAGGCATTCTTCACTCATGCTACTTATCTCTTGGAAACTAGCAAAGTGTAACAGCTTCAGTAAATTTTTAAAATCTGGTAGCTTGAAGGATAGCCTCAGCTCCCCTCTAATTGTCAGCTCAGTTAGATTGATGTTTATCGAACTGGAAAAGTCCCCTTCCTTATACCTTTTTTTTCACTAATTAATAATAGCATCATGTATTTTGAGACTGTTTAAAATCGCATGATTTTGCCTAGAGAAGAGGTACCAGTAAAGGATTTTGCACAGGACCAATAAATGATAATAATTTAAGCTTCTTATAGACAGCAGACACCAAACCGTCAGAAGGGCCAGGACAGCTCATGAGAAGGATCTTATAGGTGTAGCTTTCCAAGCCACTGAGCAAGTATTATGTGATGTTCTCCTGGATAAATCTCTGCTATATGGATTTTCATCAGTCCAAGGAAAAAAAAAAACCAACAAAACTATTTCAATCCCCAGAGACCCCATACCTGGGGGGTGAAGCAAAGAGACTGTTGATCTTTATGATAACTGCCCAGAAACTCTCAGCAAATACAGAGGGATTCCTAGAATCAGACATGTGGAACTTAAGAAAGTCAGAGGCCACTAGGACAAGCAGTCTTTGATGTCATCTGACTTAGCTGCATTTCCATAACTCAAGAGGAATGCTTATCTGATTGTGCTTGAAGGAAAGCATAATGTGAGACTGAATACGTCTGCCGGCTGATTGTTTTAAAAGCCCTTTACTTGCTGTTTTGTTCCAATTTCTAAACAAACAAGCAAACAGACCCTCAAACAACTTTGTTTTGCTAGCTGCTGATCAGCACTGCGGCACTGGAACTTGAGAGCATGAGCATCAGAGGCAATCACAGAGGTAAGGATTTACCTGGATGGAAAACAAAGGGAAAAAAAAACCCCAGTGCATGTTTTAAGACATGGATACAGCGTTTGAGATGCAGCCTCTCATTCAGAGAGACTCTTAAGCCTGGGACCATTGAAGCTGGGGACTGCGAAAGCCAGAGAGGGATTGTGTCACTCACTGGATGTTCAATTTCTTATAGTCTTTCCCTCTCTTGAACACTGCTGGTCAGAGATAATAGATGAAACACCTTGGTATGACTATATGTAGTAGTGGTTTTTGCTCGATTTGAGTGAAGAACATCTAAGTTATATCCAAAGACAATGAAAGACACCTAACATTTTAGAAATGTAGTCAGAGGTACTGAAAAGACAAAGCTCTAACCAGCTCTGTAACAGTGGTAAGAAAGCAAAATCCTGTTTTGACATGTTCTGTTAAGGCATGCTGGTACACACGTTTGTACTCCACAGCACACTGCCTCTGCTGTTTGAGTTACAAAGCTGAAACTGTCTCATCAACTGTAACTGCTCCCCTTAATAACATTATGATTCTGTATTTCACACACTTTTTTTTTTTTTCTGTGTGCTCTGTGTTATATTTTAGTAAAGCTTCATTGTTTTAGCTTATTGTTCCTCAAAATGGAAATGGATTTAGGCCAATTCAAGAAAAAGTCACACTATTGAAGAGTGGAAATGAAAAACTGCCCATTTTCCTCCCTGCTAGTGAACCACTTCTTCAAACAGGTATCTAGAGCAGAATATCTAGCAGTATCATGAAGCTAACCACAGGGAGATTAAAAAGTGTAGCTTTATCACATTTCCAGCCATGTGCATTCAGAACCAGCATCCTACTCATAATTTATAAACTGTTTTTGACTTTTATCCTTTTCATCTAAGCTGATGTACTTTAAAGCTGCTGGTGGAGAAAAAGTATATTACTGAAATTCCTAAAAATGGAAACATAAGTAAATATGGATTCAGCTAAAGTTTTTCTCAAGGTCAATACCTCCTTTTAGATTACTCAAATAACTGCGAAGAAAGTTGATTTCTATGTTCAGAGTAAAGGAGTGAGGCATTCATTTTAACTTAGCTAGGCTCAGCTGTAATATAGAACACCTTTGCCTATGTTCAAAGCTTTTTATTCACAGAAAATCTGTAGCAATTTGAGAAGATGATGGTATATGCTTCATCAGAAGGAGCAGAACTGACTAAAATGATAATAAAGAACAAGGAAAAGCAAACAAAAAAAAAATCTTAGAGCAGGATAAAGGACTGTAGCATAGCTGAAAAAGGCAGTACTTCTCAGGCAAGGAACTATTTTTGCAAATTTGAACATGGTAAGTTCACTGGAATGAAAAAATTTTTGGGAAGGTTGAATCTGAAAAATATGCCAGTTTGATGCCATTCTATTGCATTGTCACATGGCAGTATTCAGTGGCATTGCAAACACACTACTGCTTTCTAGCCATAATGAATTGTATTGATTAAACAAATAAAAACGCAAACCTTTGCATCCGCAAATTAAAGATGAGATGCAAAATGTGGTTTGTATTGGGTTTGCATGGTAAGATTTTACTAGTGGGGAGTGGCTACAGGGGTGGCTCATGTGAGAAGCTGCTAGAAACTTCACTGTGACCGATAGAGCAAATGCCAGACAGCTTCAAGACGGACTCACCACTGGCCAAGGCTGAGCCCATCAGAGACAGTGGTAGCTCCTCTGGGGTAGCATAGTTAAAAATGGGGGAAAAAAGTGCCTGCACAATAACAATTGCAGCTGGAGAGAGGAGTGAAAATATGTCCGAGAAACAGCTCTGCAAACACCCAGGTCAGTGAAGAAGGAGGGGAAGAGGTACTGCAGAGATTTCCCTGCAGCCTGTGGTGCAGCCCATGGTGAGGCAGGCTGTGCCCTGCAGCCCATGGACGTCCAGAGTGGAGCAGATTTCCACCTGCAGCCCATGGAGGACCCACACAGAGCAGGGCGATGCCTGAAGGAGGCTGGTGACCCCGTGGGAAGCCCGCGCTGGAGCAGGCTCCTGGCAGGAGCTGTGGCCCTGTGGAGAGAGGATCCTGAGCTGGAGCAGGTTTGCTGAATCACTTGCAACCCCACAGGGGACCCACGCTGGAGCAGACTGTTCCTGAAGGACTGCACCTCATGGAAGGGACCCACGCTGGAGCAGTTTATAAAGAACTACAGACTGTCAGAAGGGCTCACATTGGAGAAGTTTTGGAGGGGACGGACCCCATATTAAGGATGAAAGAGCTGCAGACACAATGTGTGATGAACCGACCCACATGTCTATTCCACTTCCTCCACTGCCACTGGGTGGCAAGAAGGTAGAGAATTCGGGAGTGAAGTTAAGCCCAGGAATAAGGGGGTTGGGGAGAAGATATGTTAAGATTTGGTTTTATTTCGTATCCCCAGTGTGACTCTGTTTTGCCCATGATAGTAGTCAGTGAGTGATCATCTACTGTCCTTATCTCAACCAGTGAGCCTTTTCTAATATTTTCTCTCCCCTATCAAGCTGAGAAGGGGGAGTGGTAGAGGGGTGTAAGGCCAGGGTCAACCTACCACAAGATCTTTCTGTAGTCCAATGATTTTTATCCATTTTAAGTAGTAGTGCTGTATGCAGTGTGTATTTGTGTGTGTAATTTTTCTGTATGCTGTATGTGTTTCATACATACTTTGTATGTATGCAGTATGGTCCCTGGAGCTGGGACCATATCCTACCTGCTTAACAGTTCCCCCAGAATTCTTACCACAGAACTATCTTAAATACTTCCTTGTTACAACTGAAAATGGGCAGCATCTACAGTATTTCTTGTGGCTCTCACTTTAACTAGCTCCATGACAGGTTTCAGTCCCCGATTAATCTGTTAGTTAAGAGCTTACTCTACTCTCCAGAGATCTGCAGATTGAGTTTCTTGGGCTCCACGTTTCTCACTGTAAGTCCTTTGAGGAGAACTGAACTGAGATGTATGCTCTGTCTGTATGACATCTGCAGAATGATCCTCTTCCCAAAAGATACAAAGGATGACTAATGCTTTCTGAACGGAGGTGACAGTGCTCTGATATCCCTACTTCAGTATTTCGGCTTCACCCTGATGAATGCCAAATCCTCATTTTCTTATCCATAAAGCTGACAGTGTTAGGTACAAAAATAGTTGATAATTTCTTTGGGTTTCTGTATTCTACTATTACTCCAGTGAATTTCAGTTTTTGCTGAAAAGCTGCAGTTTCAGTAGGAGGGGATGATACTTTCCTTGTCACATGCAGAGAAATGTCTGCAGTCTAATATTTAGGACACTCACATATGAGATAGAAGATGTGAGGTTAAATCTGCTCATGCTGAGCGGAAAAATGACCTTGAGTCTTTTGTTTGCAGAGCAAGTACTCTGATCAGGGAACTGTAATACCAAAGGTCAGCAGGAGAACCACAGTTTCTTCATTTTGAAGAAGGTGGAAGCAGCACCTGCACTTTTTTTTTACAGCCTGTCAGTTTTACACAAACACTGTGTATATAACAAGATTAGGGTCTTTGTGGGTTATCAGCATGTCTACCTCCCATATCCTGACAAGATTAAATGAGTCCCACAGCCCGGGGTGTCGTACATGTGCACTGATGCTGTGTGGGGTGCTACCTGGAACTTTCAAACCAGACAGGGACATGTCTGTGTTCCTGCAGTGTTTCCAGGACCCAGCTCAGCAGCTGAGCACTTTCTTGTCTTGAATTTGTAACAATTTTTTTTTTCAATCCACAGATCCTTTTTTTTTTTTTCCTGGTTTGTTGAGTTCCTGCCCCTCACTGTTTACAATTCTCCAAACTTCTGAAACGGAGGATGAAGAGGAACTGGGGCCAAGTCCATTCCATGCGTAAAGAAACTAGACATGAGAGTTCTTTTTTCCTGTTTTTTTTCTCCTTCTCTTTGCCCAACTTCCAGCATTCCACTTTTGGCTACTTAGGTAGTACTGATGTGAATAGACATTTAAGATCATTTACAACAGGGTCCTAGAAACAGGGGCGAAGATAGCAGCAATAGCTGCTTTGTTATTCAATTAGCTGAACTGGGTTTTTCCACTGCTTTTTAGAGTGCAAGTTTTCAGTGAAGCATCTCTTAGTATGATTATGATCTTTCCATCTGCAGAATAACCTCTGCAATCAAAAATCAATACTCATGCAATGGGCAAATCAGACTGTTCCTGCCCACAAGGATCTGCAGTATCATATCTTAAGCAGCTGTTGATTTGGAAAAATGGCTTGTCTGCAGATCTGTGTATGTATTTATGCACATGGTAGTTTAAGATGTAATTCAAAATGTCAGAGTTTTAAAACCATAACGTAAAACCAGGGATAAGAAATATTTGTAGTTTCCAAATGACAAATGACATTTCCAATTTTAGTCTAAGAAAAGAGTTCTTCTATCTTGTTCCACAGTGGAGACGTTTTAATAGAGGCTGTTTTAAGGACTTTTGTGAAAGTGTCTGTCTTAGTTGAATTCCTGGTAAACGTTGCACCTGGTTTTATAGAAAAAGGGTTATTAAGGACTGTACTACCACCACCACCAATAAAAATAAATAAATAAATATATCCCTAACTCATATTTTCGTAATACCACAGAATGAATAAGTACACAAATATTATGCTTTCCATAAATTTTATACTGATTGTCATTTGGGATAATCAGGATAGATCTTCCATTAACACATGTAATGACAATCTCAAATTCATGTGGCATTCAGCACAGAACCATCACCTGGATTTGCCCCCTCTTCACATTTTAAATCAGAAACAAATCCAGTAATGTGGATAAATGGATATATTCATTAGTCACACCTGAAAAAATGTCTGATGGAGACTTGGATCAACACATACCAGCATTAAGAGTGTACATTAATAGGTGCACATATGGAAACAATCTACAATATAAAACATGAAAAACAGGAGTTTATTAATCTTTAAAATCCAGGAACTGTGTATGTATGTCATGCTTTGCAACTTTATTTATTAGGCGATAAATACATATACATACATATATGTATAATAGCTAATAAAAGGCAGTGTGCAACATGTGTGCTCCAAACATGCACTTAGACTCTTTTCAGAGTCTCAGAGGTTTCATGAAGTGGTCTTTGAATTTCCAAACAGAATCTTTGCATAACCTCTTCAGCTCTGTATATGCATGCAAACAGATTCACATAACCTCTCTAATAACTATTGTAAGATTACAAAGTTTTACATTCAATAAATCCTTGAAACAGACCTAGTGTAATTGGTGCTGGTTCTGTGAGCATCAGGCAAGCTGCTCATTCTGATGTTACTCAGAGTTATCGAGTTCATATGTTGGATTTGTATATCCCAGCACTGCTACTAGACTCAGTGTCTGGCTTCCATCAGTTGGAACCACTGAGTAACATTTGGTATAATGAGCACTTTTTTTTTTATTCTGTGATGTTGGGTTCCTCTGCGAGTAGCGTGAACTGGAGAGAGACAATCTTCCAGCAATGGTGTCTAGTTACGAGCACAGCTGGCATCAACAGGACCAGGGGAAGGCAAAGACAGATGGTGGTTTAAAGGACAAGCCAGAGCCACTGCCAATTGGTAGCAGAGTATCACCAATTGTAGTATGTCTAGCATCTAAGGGAATGAAATGAAAAATGACTGATACACCTAATATAAGAATGAGACTGAAATCCCAGTCTAGAAGAAAGTGGGCAGAGCAATATACTGCCTTGAAATCAGTGTCAGATCTCCTGCTATAAATTACAGGAATAACAATATAGCTGGAGGCTGACTTCAAACTGAGGTGCTGCTCGGTACAGGACACAATGTTCAGAAAGAAAAATCAGCATTGCTAACAGGAATGGTCGATATTTTGTAATTTTGGTGCCTTTTTAATCAGCCATGCAGGGGCTTTGGAAGAGACGAACAAGCTTGGCATTAATCAGAAGATTGTTTTCTGCCTGCCTTTTGTTCACAGTTCAACATACACTTGATCTTGTCGATTCTGGACATGCCTGTGGGGGGCTGAGTGTGACCAATTCTCTCTGCTTTCTGTGCCGGTAAAAAGCACTCAGTACTTCGTGAGAGAGCTCTGCACCTTGGCAGATCAAGCCCCCAGGGCCTCGTTTTTGTGAAGCAAGCTCCAGCTGGAAGCAGGAGTGGCACAAGTAAGCTCAGTTCAAAATGTCATTATCACACAATTCTACCATCACTTTATACCAGTCATTAATTAAAAATGTACTCCCTGCAAGAGTAGGTCTTTTACTACATCCCTGTTAATAGAGATTAGTTGTCTGAAGATGCATTTTACAGCCTGAAGGAAAATAGCTGCTGCTGTTTCTGTGTTCTTTAGCAGTGGAAGCTGCCAGGGATGCACCCCAATGTGCAAGGGAGGAGGTCTGCCAGGCTCTGCAGCCAGGAATTGTGTGGTAAGAGCAAAAGTTCAGCCTTACTCTAGGGGCAGCTACTTCATAGCCTGTCAGGCAGTGATGAAGCTTTTGATCCTGCAGCCTGCTCAAATACCAGAGCCTATGTTTTGCTTTCGATATATAAGAAGCAAGCATATATTATTGGTGTAAATGACTTTAATTTTAAATTAAAGGTAACAGCCAAACAAGGAAGAATAGAAGAGCAAATTCCTGGAGAGAGGATTTTTTTTTATGCCTGTGAATGACTTAGCACATTTCTGGGTATAGTGTGTGAACAATGCAAAATGAAATAAGCTTTTATGACATCCTGCAGTTGTGGTACAGTGAAACACGCCAATAGGCAACACTGTTTGCCATTTCTACATGCAGCATGCAGGTATTTAAAGCTTTGCATAGCTGCTTTATACAAATCTATTTGTAACTGTTGTGCTAAATCAAAGTTTTTCTTGTAAGTTTAATCTATTTAATACAACTACATTAATAGCTCATAAAATACACACAGTAATTACAATTCAGGAAAGAATCAGATTCCATTTACCTTAAACTCCTCATATGAAAGAAAACTTTGTTGATATTATCAGAATATCATGAGCTGTGATACACATTTTGCATCATTTATCATAATTTCATAAGATTATGTCTCACAAGTAAATCTGAGGAATGTATTGACATGTACAGGAAACATCTTTCTGCAAAAATATGTATTTACATTAAGGAAAAAAAAAAATTAAAGGGTTCACCAGAAGGGATTTCTGTTGCATAGGGTTTTTTTCTATACACAGACACGAATTTTGCCTTTAGGTAGATTTGTTAACATTGCAGACCCGATGCTACAATATTGCATATGATTCATAAGGACAGCTACAAATTGCTACTATTAGACAGAATTTATCAGAAGAATTTGTAAGAGTTTATTTAACTCCAACAGTAGATGGATTTTAAACTTTATTTACCATGAACTTTTCCACTGTGTTTCTTCTGTAACTACGCATACCTTAAAATACCATTATTTACAAATGCTTTTGATTGTGTATTAAATCTGAGGACAAATAAGAATTACACAAACAGTGTTATTTTCACTTGTGTGTCCTTGCTTATGCCCTTGTAACCTTTAAGTCAGTATATAAAGATGTAACTGGAAGGCACAGTTCTGGGGGGGGCACTCAGTGTGAGAGAGGTAAATGCTTTCTGCCATTTAAAAAAGAGTCTATGTGATTTTATATCTGGAGCTTTTCATTATTCTGTAGTTAATCAAATTCCAACTTATAACATTCTTTTCTGTCCAAAATTTGTGCTGCTTTTCCAATATAATTCCACTTTTTATAATAAATTTCTTTAATTTTTCCAATTAATATGCTGCAAACGAAGTACTTATTTTCATTCTTAAATGTTAATGTTCAAATACAGTCTCAGGAAAGCAAGATCATAATTCTTTTACTTTGCCTGTGCATTCCCTTTTCTTGAGAATAGCTAAAGCTTAATACTATAGTTTGATATATTACTCTATTTCCTTAATTCAGGAATATTCCCTTCTCTGCCTTTTTCTTGCTCTTTAATTTAACCATGCTCTTAATATGCAGCTCTATTCACTTGCTCTGTGAATGGGTCAGTTCTGTTAAAAACACTGCACTTTCTTAGGTTTTGTTTGTTGGTTGGTTTGTTTGTGTTACTTGTTTTTTTTTTTAATTATAAAATTGAGCTTTTTAATTTGGCCTTTGCTGATGGTTAATGATATCCAGCCAATGGGATCACCTGATCTCTGTTCCCATCAGTTATTATTATTTTAGTGGGTTCTTATTTGTATTTCTTCCTGTTTTTAACTTTGTCTAGAGAAGTACTCTTAACTGAAAAACTGAGTTTTGTTCCATAAATGTTGTTAGAATAAACTCATGTTTAGTTGCTCCCTGTTGCAGTCACTCTGTGTAACATGTCATTATTTTAACTGAGTCCTATCTTTCCCTTCTAAATTTCATTAGAAGTTTATATGGGCACCGTATGTTCTTAGGTGCTATAGAATCATAGAATTACAGGATGGTCTGGATTGGAAGGGACCTTAAAGATCGCCTATTTCTAACCCCCCTGCCATGGGCAGAGACACCTTCCACTTGACCAGGTTGCTCAAAGCCCGATCCAGCCTGGCCTAGACTGGCACTGTACACTGGTATGCATGTAAAATCTGCTGAATTGATCTATATTATTCAAAGAATAATCAGCATAATCTTCAGAAACACTATTTCTATTGATGTGATGATTTCTTCCTGTTTACAACTGTTTTCATTTGAATTGTTTCTGAGCCATATTCTTCCTCAAGTGAGTAGTATTAGAACAAGCCTAACATTTTATTTTTTCACACGTTGAAATTCTTTGCTAAATAATGTTGAAGAATTGACTAGGACAATAAATGAATACCAAAGAGAAGGGGCTATTTGATCATCCTCAATATAGATCTCTGAAAAAAAGTAACTGACTGAACTGAAATTTCACATAAAATCTAACAAAGCACACAGGGAGTTTTATTCATTTAGGTGTTTTAAGTTCAGAGTATTCATAAGTCCTTTGGTGTGTTAGCAGCTAAGTCATTAAAATAAAGCTTTGCTGACATTTAAGTAGACTATAAACTTTCTGCAAGTTATTTATGCTGGGTGATTTTCACTGAATAAGCACAAACAAACCTCAGTCCTTAAACAAGTGTCCTTAAGCTCCATAGTATTAAATTGTACAAACAGGATAGTTTCAAGTTTAGCTTTTATTACTAGCATGAAAAATATAGCACAAAAATCTAATTATCAAAATGGTATGCTTGTATTATGAGCCTCATAATATAAAAAATACACAATCATAAAAATCCTTGTGATAAAAGACATCAAAGGAGAGTTTTATTAGAAGACCGGATACCTACTGAATATCACGTTACCTCAGGGAACAATAGTCCAGGGATTTTATCCACCTGTGATATGGAATTTTCTGATCTTAAGGTACATATAACTAAAATCTGTAAGGAATGGTGAATAATTTAGAAAGGTTTTGTTGTAATTATCCTCCAGTGAAAGCAACAGCCTGGGACATGTGGTTCTTCTCAGCCTTAGCAAGTTGAAACCACAGCACGCAGGCTAAATGTACCTTTCATTCTTCTGTTTGAAGCAAAGCCCTTCTGCAGCTAGCACTGCTAGGGTTGCAAGACCAGAGGGGAGGCACCAAGATGTCTGAAATTGGAACAAAGTGATGCTGCTTTTTGCAATAGATACCACTGACCAGCAGTGATTACTGAAAGGGAGTGTTGATCGTGAGCCTTTTCCTCTTATCAGGTGCCCTGATCATGACTGCAGGATAAGGGCTTACTACTGTTTTCTTCTCCTCTTCATTCTCCTGTTCCCTTTCAGCAGG